>NW_008752144.1:106441-116361 GCF_000715545.1 Opisthorchis viverrini | reverse complement strand
CTTCCCGACTTGCGAGGGCCTGAAGGGAAACGAACTGTCAAGCGTGCGCGCACCATGGCGTGATCGGACTCAAGTGGTGTGCCCAGAAGGAACGGACAGTCTTAGATTGTGGCTCTCCACCGGTGGCTGATGGCCACGTGGTCCAACTGGATCCACGGTTGATTTGTAGTTGGCGGCCGCCAGGTTACGCGGTGCGAACGTTTATGTTGAAAGTTCGTACTTGCCAGAAACAGTTCGTGATCAGCACACAGCTGAAGGAGTCGATCTCCGTTGTCTGTGCGGCGAGCATCGACTCCGAATCGACCACCCAAATGTGATTCCAAGGAGCTCAGACGACCCACTTGAGCATTCAAATCGCTTGCAAGGTTCACAGTGTCAGTGCTTTTTGCCTGACGAATGAGCCCGGATAGCTCTCGATAGAAAGTATCCTTCTTCGCATCAGAACTGTAGTCCGTTGGGGCATAAGCCAACACGACAAACAGGCACCGCTTTTTATGTCGCGAGACATTGAGCTTGATTGAACTGGATAAACGGACGGCGCAGAGACGACTGTTCACTGGGATCCAATCCAGCAAAGCGCGTTTAGCTCTGGGGCTGAGTTTTAGACCAAAATGATTGAATTCCTATCCAGCTACATGCTAGTGAATTGATGTCGTAACGAGATACACCAACGATTATCTACACCGTCACACAGGTGCTAATCACTAAAGAGTTGTGAATAGATGCAAGTGATAAAGTTGTGTGATTGATATACCTAGTGTGGAATAGGCATACCACAATCTTCTGATTAGTTAAAGTTCCTTAAAGTATTGTTTTAATACTTTTTCAGAGCGAAATCCGTGTTCGCCCCGTAAATTTCCATCAAGAGGGAGTACGCTGCTCAGTTAGTTTTATGGCTGCTGAACTAGAGGAACACAGAACAAATGGTGAATTATTTGCTGAGGCTGTACTGCGCATCCATAAATGACATGCCAATTTGGTTTTAGCGGGAGACCCGCGGAGAATCCCGTTGAATCTCTCGTTTATGATGTTCGTAATTATCTGATGAGCCACAAGAAGGACGAAACCAGTCGTGGACTGTTGAAGAATTTTCAGCAACCTTACGAGTTATATATTACGTCGATAGGAATGTGTACTTATCAACACAAAAATGCTGCCGTTAATGCGCCTATCACTGCTGAGTGAACGTAACTCAGGAACGGCTTTCAAACCAAAGCTATGAAGAATCTCGTTTTCGAAGATTCTGCTGTACGCTTGTGTGATTCCAGTTATCGACTTTTGCCGTTTCATGTGGTGTTGTTGTTTTGGAATCAGTTGATTTCCGCAATGGTTCGGGAAGGAACAAGTGCGAAAATCACGAAAAATCCCTCGGATGTGCAGTGACCGACAGGAGTTTCATCCGTTTATAATGAAATCGAACATGAAAAACTCTCCACTGTCATAAAAATTAGCCATTTCAGTTGTTTTTGGCCCGATTTAACGGGGAAATTGATACTTGTTGAGTGTTTGACTACTAGTGAACATTCTGAGCTAATTTACTGGCGAAAGTCATTTCACATCGCATCTTGGAATCCACTAGCTTGGGATGATAACATTAGTTTCACTGTCACTGTTTAGACGTTATCATCACAAGTTGTTTCTTTTCAATCAACCGTTCTCCCAGGGGTTTCCGCTGTGTAGAAATACAGTCCCGTATGTTCGGCGTGCGATACTGTCTGTTAGTGCCAGTGCTATTATGGTGGATTTCGGTGTGGATGACAACCTTGTAGCACGATTCTGTGGTTGTTAAGCAACCCATGAACCGAGTTCACTCAGTGCCTACTCTTACCTCTGCCTACCTTCGGTGTACCAAATAACCCGCCATACTGGATATGTTCTACCACTCGTTTATGCGTGTGTGCTTAGTCAAATGCACAGTGAACTTCTAGAAGGAGATTTTTGGCTCGATCCTCAAGAGGTGCTTTACAGCCACCTGTTTCATTTGTCGTAACACGGGGATGAATTTGTATTCGTCTGTTCTATGTGACTACGCTTCCTGACATCGGCGGGTCAGTCAGATCGATAGTCAGCTTGTTAGAGTTGAGCTTGACTGCGAGTCCTGCACGCTTGAAGCCGCTTTCAAACTTTAAGACTTGAGGTATGTAAAATGGAGCGGATTGCAGTTTGGATTTCCTACCACACAAATGAGATACACTGTGCGTCGTATTCGAAAACCTCAACACATTCATCATGACCATGCTCGTTTTTAGTTAGACTGATGAATACAGTGATTCAAACGTAATCATTCCTGTGATTAGCCGTTGGTTTTACCTACTAGCCTGGTAATAGGAAAGGTGGGATGGTAAGTTACAATTGCGCTTATATTTCAGGTTATGTCCCACCCTCTAGCGACAGACCGATTTCTAAACATGATACTGAAAACGGTCTCCTTCAGTGAAAAAAGGGAGTTCGTTCCACCACCAGTATAACCATGAAGGAATAACTTGAAATTTCCATTCCATATTTTAAGTAATGTGATCGCCACCCGGCGCGGAATCATTAGCATACTCGCCCATTTCATTTGGATCGCGGGCTACTGATGAAGTGGCAGCTTTCACATATGTCTTCCTGTTGATCAGGATTGCGTAATTTGAGAACAGTCTACTTACACATTCTGCAAATGCTGCTAGTCGATCGAACTGGTTAGTCGGCTGGCGTCAACACAAGTATCAACACAAACATTCGGCATTGTTTGCAGTGATCTGATGGGCATCGTTTTTCGTGATCGGAAAAGGTTGCTCGACTTGCACCAAGCTCATAAAACCAATTCTGCGAAATTTCATTGGATTGTGACGCCCAAGTTTATGGCTGGAAGATTTGCTTGATTTGATCCACACGAACGGGGGTACGCTGTTACACAGTGACATTGGATTTGACATTGACTGATATGGATAACTTGGCTAAACTTCTAATTTGCTTTGGGGGGTTTGCAAAATTCACATTCACATCAGTCGTCCTCCTTTCTTGACGCAATAATTCTGACGAGTCCACACCAAAGAGGCAAACACAGACGCGGGTTTCGCTGTCGTTGGAACTCATCAGTATTGTATATCTCCTAAATGAAATTCCGCACCGATATTGCTTCACTACTCGCAGTTAGGCGCTGCTACGACCAAGAGGCTCAAGCCGCTCGCATTGGCCCCATACCGGTCCAACATCGAGGCGAGCTCCGATTAGCCGAAAGTTTGGACCCCACGGTCACTCATTATCCAATATCCTCCGAATGCCGGTTTTCAGTGGCGCATCCAGAAGGCGTCAGATTTTCATTGATATTGTCGCTGCATACACTTTATATACGAGGCATTGTACGGATGTTTTTGACCTGTTTTTGGAGGCAATACACGTTTTACACCTTTCAGTGGTTGTTTTGACGGAAACATTTGAAAGGCTCAAACCGAGAACTAAGCTGAGAAAATACCATTATTACACTATCCTTGGCAGTGCCGGGGTTTGGACTGTGCACTTCTGACATGCGAGATTAACATCTTAGCACTAGTCCACCAACGCACGCTGGACACACTGAACTCGCATCAAGAAATGCCCCTCAGAACGTGTGCCTTGACCCTTGTGTGACACTGGTAGCGTGTCGTCCTTCGTAAGGCATGATTCCCTTGTTTTCTGATTTATTGAATCGGTGGAGTCAACCGTGCAACGAGTAACTTGATTCTGACCGAATTTAAGCCCTGATGACCTAAGGAAGTAAGGGTTTGTCTCGGTGTAGCAAATCAATCGTTCTTTGGTGCTAACATGACCGAGTTTCTGGCTTGGTGTTCGATAAGTTCTGTATTCTTGACTCAGTGGGCCGACTAGTTAGATAGCCAATTCATAAAAAACCTGAATCGTTGGACTTCTGTGTCCAACCACGAAGTGTAGCGCGATGCACAGCCTTAGCTGTCTATGCCAGATGCTTGATGGGGGTTGAAGATTTAGAAAGGTTTCGTTTTTTGTTCAGTATTTTTGGAATGCGTATGACGACCTTCAAAACCATCTTCAATGTGGTTGGCGTAGACGTAATAGTGCACCAATGTGGGCTAAACAAAGTGACTTAGTTGCTCTAGATTGGGTCAGGTTAGAAGAACGACTGTCATCCGACACAGTTCTCTGGTGAAGAAACACGTCACTGGTGAATTTGCGGCTTCAGTCACTGAAAAATGTAGATAAAATACCAAAACGGGTTACAGCATCACCTATTTGACTACTGTTTTTCATCACCATTTATCGCGTACATCAATACACTTGAAGAGATTGGATGGCAGTGTTAATAACCTTCGGATTTTGCTGAAAAAATGCAAGTTGTCACTTTTTTCTCTGAATAACGTGAGGGAGATGGTGTAGCTACTTACATTCAGTTGAATGTTCCTCAAACGCTTGCGAAAGGTAAGTATTATGACTTGTTTTTGTAGACAATCACCAGGACAAGCGCTTGCGTCGAGGAAACAGTCTGACCGTCACCGATAATGTTTGATCTAGGAGGAGGGGCTTGACCTAACTGAAAAGGTGCAGTGGCATGCAATAAATAAACCGATTGTCCTAGAAAAGTTGAACAAGATTTAGGGAACACACGCCAATTTGGCCGGAATATGAGCAAAAGGAAATTTTTTAGCAGACTCAGTTTACCGGTCTCAAGCAACTCCGTGCCGTGTATGAGGCTTTTGCATTTGATATAATAACTACATGATATGTTCCTAATGTTCTTTTACATCCTAGGCCTAATGGCACTCTTCGCGTCCAAAATCTGTAAAAATACTTCTCAAGGGACAAAGCCACTATGGCTTGCTCCTTGTCATTAATCAGGGTATCCCATACAAAAACAACAGACGAGTAACCTTACAGCATTCGGTTACGACACTGCGTTCTATGGATCGACTCTACTTACTTTGTCACTAGTCTAAAAGGGAAGCCTTTTAGAACACGTAATAAAATTAAGATATTTACTAAGTTTAAGTGTGACACGACAACTCTCTATTTTTCTCGTTTTCATATATTTGCTGTTTGGTCGTAAGGATCCATTGCACCTCTATCGCACCACATTTACGTTTTTGGTAACCAGCTGAGTTTAGCCAATCAATACACAGGTAATGGTCTGTGCACCGGCTCCGATGACCGGTGTGCAGGTATACCTTACTGACGCAGCATCGTTTCACGGTCTCGTATATCCAACGTCAATCGATGTTTGAGTGACTAGCTCCGGTTGCTAAAAACCATTTAAGGATATTGGATATTTGGCTACTTAGATGCAGAAGATGATGTACTCTAGAAATCACCAAGAAAGTCACGAAGACTATAAACTATCCCTTTAAAGGGTTTCCTTATAAAGGGAGTGCTGTATTTGTAAACGAAACAAAGCGTTAGGTCGAGTATTAAGATAAGTTTATTACACTACTTAAATTTTTTGAGGACGAAATATGGATGGCTCTTTCGGGGATCACCTTCGAGTACTAGAGTTTCGGTTCTACAAATTCACACTGAATTGATACCACTGAAGCCTGCCACTGAAATCAATTTTCTTCACCAATAACCTCCCCTTCGTCTGTCCCCTATCTAATCTTGCCACCTGGTGATGGGAAGTTTCAGTGTAAGTGAATATCAGGGTTACTCAATCGATTTTTCTCGTTTTGAGTAACCTCGTTGTTGTGCTGTACATCATAGGAGTAAGATAGTTGTGACTTTCAAAGGATAACAAATGGCTTCAAAAGTGTTCATCGAAAACATTGCTATCATCCTGCTAATTGCATCTTCTGGTTGAGATAATGATAGTCCCTTAGTTGTTTACCACATCACTATTTTTTCTGAAATTCAGCAAAGTTTTCAGGGGATCATTTATCGATATCCGATTGCAGCCTCAACTGAATCACCGTTGTCCCATTTTCGGATAGTTTGACGAGGCCCAGATAATAAACAGCACATAATAGCTGCCATGAATGTGAACGTTTTAACAACCTCATGGTCACTAGTACACCTCAGCAGGCTTCCCATAAGAGGAACTCAGAGTTCAGGAGAATTCGTACGACTCAGCAAATGAAGTTCATTTTCTCGCTTGCAGGCTGCAATAGAAAGTTCATCTTCACGGTGCTTTACTGGACCATACTCGACAAATTTCACCCACTCAATTTCATCACGCACTACTGCACTGGAACTGAGACTGGCGACATGACCGGATTCGGCACATTCTGACAAATGAATTGAGTGGAATTCGGACTGCCCATTTGTCATTGACCAGAAACGAAGCAATAGTTGTAGCCAGCCAGCTAGAGGATGCCAGGGACCGGTAACTCGCAGACATACATTTCGAAGCTAGGCTAAAGAGAGAGGGTCTTTTGACAGAGCATAAGACTTTAACCTCATAATTGCTGCTGTTTTACGGCCGAAGATGCAGCAGCTCTGTCCAACAATCCTTCCGAAAAATTCGAACGAATGATTCACTAACAGGAAGTTGGGGAATCATGTTGCTAGCTGCATGGCTGTTAATTCATGGCTAAACTAAAAAATGGCTCGCTGTCGCTGGAGGCTATTATCACATCAGAGTACTTCCTGTTCACAATAGAGGTCATTCAAATAGGCTACAATATTTTTAGCTTTGAGGTATTGCTTAACCAAAGGTTCAGCGCCAAACGAAGTCAGAATTTAACCATAAGAATTCGGCTTCCAACCACCTCAGGACTGAATTTATTCATGTATATAAAGTTTTGGAAAAATGAGGGACAAACCAAAAATAGTCTACAGAAGTTGTGCGAAAGTATTTATAATTTTCTTCTAGCTCGACAAACCTGTGGTGAACCTTTCATTCAAAACTGGGAAAAGACACTACCTTAGTTGAAGCGTTATCTTCTGAGCTACTGAGACTTCTTGAACTATGCTTCGTTTGTGTAGATGGCTACCAACGTGCACATGCGCAGTCTTTCTATCGCAAAGTCCTACCCCGGTTAAGCGATTGATCTCTCGGGTGGAGATACCATCAGTAAATTCATTCTACTCCTTTTTCATAAGCTGAACAGCTGATATGAGTTGTATTCAACGGCAAGTAGACCATTACATAATGTGTCCTGCTTACTTGCGGTGAGAGGAGCTCGGTCTGCTTCGGGCGGCTAGCAAGCGGAAGCAACTGCTAGCCACTCGTAGTGTTTCTGTTCATGGTCGCATGTTATGCCGCGGAAGTGGACAGCACAATAGAGCGAGTGGTCCCGCGTTCGCACACATTATTTTGCATGCGCTAAGAAAGTATGTTGAGTTTTGTTCTTCTATAATATTCGGCCTACAAAATAAGAGTAATCTGTTCTAAAAGTCAAGCACTGCGCTGGGCCATATTCTCAGAAGACCAGTCACCAGCGGGCTGAGTGATTGAAGGATGGTTGGCCATTTATACTCTCTTGGTACTTGATACTTGGTACTTGATAACAACTGTTGCCCCCCCCCCCCTAGCTAGCATCTTAACTCCTATCCAGAGGTTAATGAGCTCGAATCTCCTCCGAGATTCATTGGATGAACACGTGATAATCCTCATTCCGGATGTATCATGCCCGAAAGATACAGCACGATCGCAGGCAATTCAACTTGAAGATTGAATCGAGCAAACATTTGGGCAAAATAAGCTTGCTCAAAAAATGACAACAATGAGATGAAGCAAGCATTCCCTGACAAGCTACATGCATAGGGGAAGTGAAAGCCTAACATGAGGCTTAGCCCAAACTTAAATGACATCAATCGCGTCTTCATTCCAGCAACATTTCTAGGGGAGTGAGGGACGTTTTTGGAGGAAACAATTAGGAAGGCGCTTGCGTGTCAGAACAACCATAACCACTGGAAAGAACAGAACAATCTGCATCTCAGGATCTCTGAGCATGAATCTGATCCTGACGTGTCCAGACAACTGTATTTTTAACGGTCACCCAATGACCCAGTCTTCTCATTGTTGACATGTTTCACTTGAAGCGTAGCCTCTACCCCAGGCAATTAATCCTTAGTTTGTGTTACACATATGGTTATCGGGAAAGTAGCAAAGTGATTGCGAATTTCTGAGAGTGGGTGTACAAACTGTAGTGAGCCAGTTTGAAGTGTGTAAGGAATATAACCGCGAGATGAAGAGAGAGTGATCTTCCAAGCAGTACTTATACGAGAGGTTGTAAACAACTGTTTGGTTGCTCTGATCCAGCCTCCTATCAGTTCAGTCTCAAAAGCGTGGACAGATCACTGTAACGTTTTTGCCTTACGGTTTGCGTGCAAACCAAATGAGCATTAGGAAGTTTAATTGGAGAATGTCATTAAAGCTTGAAAACACCAGGAGGATTACTACTGAATTTATATATAAACAAATTGACTTATGTATGGATGCAGGTTATCTGAAAACTACAGGCGAATTTCGAACAAAGAAGGTCAGCTGTTCAAAAGTGCACAGTAATAAAATAATAAAGTATGCTGAAAACTCTTCAACAGCCCACGGCCGGTTTCGTCCTTCTTTGGGGTCATCAGGTAGTCGCAGTCCCCCGAGTTTCCATCAAACTCATGTTCTACTTGAACCCAAATTGAACTGATTTCGACAAATACAATCATTTGCAAATCGAATGGGCTTCCACGGGAGGCCCATTTATGGTTGTCTTCAAATGAATGTGCTATACAAAGGCCGCCTCGTGTTTCAGTAGGTACGATATTCGGGAGATCGTGGGATATTTTCACAAAGGAAGCTACTCATAAGATATGTCAGTTGTTATTGGTTGAGTAAATTTCTCATCCTGAAGGCCACCTAATTCATATCGCTTGTTTAACCTATGATCGACCAAACTTACGAGGATTCGAAGTTGGCGTTGCATGTGCCAAAACACACGAAAACGAAGCTGTCTTATCATTTTTGTGTGTTTAGGCAGTCTGCTGATAATTTCTATCCCAGTTCCTTTGGAGCAATAGTTCTGTTTCTGAGATATTTGGGCCTTCACAAAGATACGTTACGCTCTAACGTCCTTTTCACCAACTTTCATTTCCCCTACCAAAGCCGCGTGATTGCCTACAGCGCACTTTTGTAATAGAAAAGACAAGGCTTCAACACGTACTGATGAGCGAAACCTGCATTTCCCTCCCAGGTTCAACTAACTTTATCCCGTGGTATTGTCAGACAACACCAACCGTTTCAATTCAAAGGTTCAATGGTTGTCAACTTGAAAGAACCCATTCAGAGGTTTGGACCAGGGTCGTCAAATTAACCATCAAGGCACTCAGGCCGACCAAGATTAATAAAAATGGATACAATATCTACACTGCACCGCTTTCTTGTGGCTCACTCTTACGAGAATAAAGGTCTTTTCTGAGGTTTGAGAACATTCTCCAAAGTCATCTGGAATCCGTTAAAGTACCTCGCAGTAAGCGGAACGTATTGTATATTGAATGTTGTTTGCACGCTCTGTGTAGAAAAAGAGCGAGTGCAATTGTAACAAGACTGCACGCCAACAACCTGGGGCCACTAACATAGAACAACTTTTCGTCGATTTCATTCATCCTACTCAATACTCATCTAATATTGTCACGGGACTTTGTTTACAGCAGTCGCAAGTATCGATAGTCAACAAAAGAATGGAATCACGCCAGACAACCCGCCACCACGGTTCAAAGTACCAAAATCAAAATAATGTCTGTAACTAGCTCCAGTTCGATTATCCCTCGTAAATGGACAGTCAGTTTTCGCTATCAATAGAAGGTCATAAATGAACTTCAACATGACCGAAAGAATAGGGTTTTATAAGCGGTTAAACGTCAGGCTAAGACACCTCGTGTGTTTTTGTTTATCGCAGTGGTCTGTCCTTATTTTCACAGCCTGAAATTAAAACACCCAGTCGAGAGCAACGCAGTGGGACGAAAAAAACCACCCCCTGACCTAGTGACTTCCCCGATCAAGA
>NW_008752144.1:58380-106434 GCF_000715545.1 Opisthorchis viverrini | reverse complement strand
GAATCTGGTGTAGGGAAGCTTATAGAAAGCAGGGTAACCAAGTTTGTCAAGAATGATCGCTGCCATGACACAAAAGACTCGTGATTGGCTTCTCCGTTAAAGATGTGGGTCAAACTGAGAGAGCAGCATAGATTCATACGTTTACTACAAAGATGATTAAAAGTACCGAACAATGATTCTAAATACTGCTACGTTTGTAAAGACCTTCATGAATGTGCTCTTGGGTCTGTAAGTTTCGAGCGATGGGGTTCGGGGTTACCTTAAAAATAAAAAATTTTACAGAACTCATCACCAAAAGTTCCTGTTTATCAGGCTTTACCATTAGCTCAATTATGTGATATTGGACGTTCATTTATTAGACGACATTTTACGATCTACTGTGATCTAAAATTACACGCAAGAAGTAGTCACAGAATAGTTTTGTTCAGCTGCATTGGAATTTAGCATCTGTAAACTGCACACCAAAAGAAATCCCCGTTTTAATGGGGATTAAGTACTTTTAGTTTGTTTTCCACTTATTCAACAATTCCTCTCATCACTCGGTTGATCAACAAGTCCAGCGGTAATGTAAAACGAACAACAGTTAGTGAGTGTTTCGCTGGTGATCGTGTCCGATGCCCACATACCAACTTACCAACACCAAAAGTCTGAGAGAATCGCTTGAAATTAAGGAAAGGGCACAAAATTTACTGTACTCAAAAGCATTCCACTGAGATGGTCAATAATTCTGATTTGTGAAGTGCAGACAGTGGTAGCGGGCCATCTCTGAGCGCGTATTTTGACCTAAAACTGGCAAACTTGCTGTCTAAAGTGTGCTGACACTTCACGAGTTGATTACGGTGAGGAAACCACAAGTAACTGACCAGTGAATGACCGCATTCAACCCTGTGTTGTTTACATTCATCTAGGAATTAAGGAGTTCTTAAATATTCAAAGTACAGTTTGTTCAGCATACTAAGAACGGAAGTTACCATAACATGAGTTTAACCATGTTGTGGAATGTAGGTAGCTCGGGTGCGCTGTTTGGTTGTTGGTCTGTTCGCCGAGCTTGGCAGTTCGATTGCAAACGTTTCACCACCAATCGAGGTGACATCGTCAGTGCAGGGTTGAGTGGCTGGGTCACTCATCCGATCATCTGTTTGTCATTCGCCTCTGTTAGCAACTGTGACTGTTTGTAGAGTCTGCACATCAATTGTAGCTCATTAGTGTGTAACACAGCACAGGTATCTGACTTCTTTAGGAAGTTATCTCCAAAGTTTACAAGCAGCCTGGATTAGAGTGTCAAAACCTAGCTGTCCAACTACGTCTGATTATGTACACGAATTTCATCCTGATGATTTTTGGTGTTCACCCCCAGACTAGACACCCAAACTTTGTTTTGTGTACTTTTTCGGTATGCACAATCTGATGCAACGATTTGCAGAGGAGGTTTTGCATATCAAGACTAAGATGCTTCATAGCAACGTACACGGTTAATCCTGCGCGCGCAAGCTGATTTTATACAGCCGTGTATGGAGGTGGACTCCATCTGAATGGTGGATGCAAATATTTGCATGCTGAAAATTTAAGAAAAAAAGGATTCATACACTGTGTTACTTAGGAGATAATCGGGCTCCTAATGATGAAATTTCAGTTGACTTCGGATAGACCTACATAGGCCTCTACCTGCCAGATGGATCCACTGTATGCTGCTGGGTCGGTGGATGCACGCTTAACCCGCATATCAAAGGTCCGAATTCGGGCACTCGCAGGCTGATGAAATCAAAGAAGGGCAGAACTGGATTTCATCGCTTTCTGTGAACTTACTAGAACAATCGTATCGAACTGGAAGGGGTGCACTAATTGATAATGTATCTAGCTTTCATGATGCTTTACCATATTCCCACGGGTAAAAGTTCCAAAGGGTCAGTCACTTTAACTGTGGTTCATATTGGCGTCCAATCGCGCTATTCTTGTGGTATTTAACTATCATAGGAAGGACAAAACTAGCTGATGTTGAGTGACGTTTGGTTTAAGAGAAATTTAATTAGTCCAGACAGTCAGAAAACACATACTGTGAGAATGAAAAATGGCATTCATATTCGTCGATCAAAATGAAAATGAAAACATTGAAAAACAATTGAAAACACAGTTGTGAAATATGGAATTGGTCCAGGCGGTGCGGATCCAACTGACAAAAGTTTGTCTCAGAATCATTCACAATGCTCATTGGTGTAAAACAAATGATGTCGCAGCATAACTCATAAAGCGATTCGGGAGAAAAGACGGCTGTTTTTTACAAAAGCCTTGCAGCCGTGTTCTGGTCATAGATTAAAACATCAGTTACTAAAAACTGTTCACAAAACCCTTCTATTCACAATATCTGACGGGCTGGAATTGATTCCAGTCAAACACAAAGCGCTTTAAATTTGACCCCTGAAGCATTCTGGTTCTGTTGAATTGCAGTACTTTAACACTTTGGGTGACTTAATTGCAAAGCATTTTAAATAATTAAAATGCTTTCGTTCTTTAGATAACATCCGATGTTTTCAATCCAGTTAAAGCCTTAGATATTGTGAATTTGCAGATGTCAGTTAAGCGCAGCTAGCTATGGACAGGAACCCGTGCATTCAAGGTGGAATTGTAAGTTTTCCAAACTAAGTTCTCCCATATATTCTTGTAATGGACTACTCATAAGTTCACTGAAATCTCCTCGACAGCCCAAGACCGGTTTCACCCTTCTTGGGGCTCATCAGGTAGGCGCAGTCTTCGAATTTCCGTCAGTTTCATGTTCTACTGGAAACCAAATCAAAACCGAGAGATTCAGCTGGGTTCCATGTGAGTCTCTCGCAAAGCCAATTTAGTTTGCAAACGAGTGCATCTCGTTAGTTTCCCCATCTTAATTTTTCTAAAATTAGCGCATCGCGCGTGTGTCTATATTTTCCACTAAGATTGTTCTTTTCTCCCTCCAATTAGGACGTTTCTTTTCAACTTGCTGAGCCGATTGTAGTACCGTCACCGACAAGTGTTAATTTTTCAGTCTTCGGTGAAACTTATTTGCGATGCCGTCCGCGAATTATTCGTTACGTTTTGTGACTAAAAATGCGCGATTTACAGGTTGAACGAAAGCAATTCAGAAAATTAGAACCTCCTGTAGGTTCAGTCTTGGGTCCTAAAATGTCCGCTACTTACGTAGGAGAAACCTGTGGACAAAAGCCCTGCAGGGACTTCCTAGTGGTCAAAGGATCCTAAAAACGGTACATGTACGGCCAGTTCATTACACGGAAGTACCTTTAGAAAAACAATGCTAACAGTAGCAACCACCAATTCAGAAACAATGTTTGTAGCCAATCAATTTTAAAGATGTTTGGCTTGATCGATCGTTCCAAAGTGGATTCGAAGTGCGCTTCAGGCGGCCAAACCTGTCAGTCACAGAGCTCGCAGCAACCACATGCTGAGCGAGACAAAATGTAATGTACTCTTGATGTAGTCCAACAACTGAGCTTCTAATTAACTTATGACGACTGTCCGGTAAATGATAACTGTGCATGATCTCTAAAGGCTAAGTACTGACGAGATGATACTGACCGTAGTAATGAAAGTTTCGACGTTGGCATTTTGGACCTATTAAAAAACTCCATCTTACTTCAACTTGCGCGGTCGTCCTGCGATGTTAATCGACCGAAGACGAATCGTTGTAAAACGAATCATTCTGCCCAGCAAGAACGTTTTTCTGACAACCACAGAGTAGGAGAAACGACCGACTCTATCCCTAATGAAGGCGAAGATAATAATAGCACTGAAAAGAACGAGTTAATCCCGAAAAGAAGGAATGTCCCTTCTCCAGGTGGAATTCTAAACTGCAGACCCGTGTAGAATCAGGAACGAGGTTTTCTTTAACCGGCACTAGCAACAATCCCCCCCTGAGTAAAACGGCATTGGAAACAATATCTGCAAACACTTGAGGAAAAACAATAAGGAAGCATGAAGGCGTCTCCAAAACGAAGACAATGTGATACAAAAAGAGGAAATCCTATGATTTGCAGGTATCAGGAATTAGCTTGCACATCACGGCCAAGAAAGTGAAGTGAATGTTGAGAGTTTGGACTGATCTTTCGATTCGTGAGAGTTTGATCTACGTTGGTTTTGTATGAGCTGTCCTTCCCCTATCCTAATTCAATTATTTCACATAACTGGCGACCAACAGAGGAAACAAATGACTCAAATTTTCATTTATTTGACTGATTTTGAACTCAGGATAGTTGGAATGCACCGAATGCACCAGGATTTCTACGTGTGAGCAGCCAATGACTCCGCGCTTTGACGGATTTGATTGGTTTGCCAGTCTCTTCCAACGACGACGCAGTAACTATTTTGTTTGCTTCTATGAACCGACTAACCGGTCAGGGCTTTCCGATCAGGTTGTGCAGCAAAAGCTTGAAACTTTTCGTGAAAATTCTGGTTGCATACTTGCTAGTGGCTTTCATTTTTTTATGCAATCACTGTCTCCATCATACCCGTTTGAAAAATCCTATTACTATCCATGCCCTGCCAACACCGAGGGTAAAGAGCAGAAACCTTGCTGGCATCTCATCATCAGCCATTGATCCAGTCGATGCAAATCGGACCTGCTCGCTTGAGGAGTGCCGACCAAAAGATCTGTAAGCGGCCCTTGAATAAAACGGATGATTTGCGCGCCCACTTTACGAATTTGTGAACTAGAATTTGTCGCAGTTCATCCGGATCAGGAACAGGGTTTGAAATGGTTCATTATTTGAACGCAGGCGCACTTAGAAAATGGGTAGATTTTAATCGTTATATAAGTTCATAAACATAGATCCTACGTTGAACTGAATCCAACTGGCAAAAGTATGTCTCAGAATCATTCACAATGGTTCTTGATGTAAAGCAGATGATGACTCCGCGTAACTCGTAAAGTGATTAGGGAGAAAAATAAATGGGTCTTTGACCCAAGGGGTCTGCAACCGCGGCGCCTTCACGCTCCCTTGACGAAATATTCTAGGTTTCATCACTCTCGTGGTCTCGTATCCAGCGGAATTCGCACATTATTGTGACGATAGGCTGTGCACAGGTCAAGCTGACGATCAGGAGGCTTGGTTGGGCTGCTTTTTTGGGAGATCAAATAGGTAGTATGGAATTCGCAGGCAGATAAGTTATTACCTACATGGTTAGGCCCTGCTTCAGGTGAAAACAGGTGACCTAACTCGCGTGTCAGCTAGTGGGGCACCCCGGTAGCTCTGACCAGTTATCTGGTTTATCATGAAGAAAGATTGCAGGCCCGTTACTGGTACACGACAATGATGCGTGCGAAGGAATCAGTCACACACAGTTCTTCACTCATCAAGGCACTATTGGGAATGTGTTGGTTTGGTCTGAATCCCTTCAGTTCGCAGGTATTGTCTGATCTACCCAATCGGGATCGTGGACGTAGTGCAATTAATTTTCCTAGTTTAATGGACAAACTGTACTGAATTTACATAAAAGATGATAGTAGGGGCGGTGTAGTAAGTTTTTTTGCAGTACATATATGTTAGTGTCACACAAGCATGCAATTAATTCCCTCCTAGAGAGCAGTACTGCAATTACAAACCCCCCCTGAAGCATATACAGTTATTTTCACGTTTCACTTGTTACTTAACAAGAGGTTTTTCATGCAGGAGAATATCAGCCGCGTTTAGTTAGGGTATTTTATATACAGCCAGCGCACATCACCGGTTTTGATACGTTACTTGCAAGACATATATGAAGCTTAGAGGGGTAAATGTACCTTTGGTATGAGGTGGCAGACCTTTCAAAAGGGTATTCTAACAGGTCAGGATATGGGCTACACTACACCTGCATCACAAGGCATAAATTCTATCGTAAAACCAATTGGGTCACATCTACATTGTCAAAAATAAGTCTCGAAAGATGCTTAGCGAAATACACTCATTCGCAAACAAATTTGGTTCTGTGAGAGATTCACCTGGAACCCAGCTGGATCTCTTGTTTGTGATATTTCCAGGCGACTAAATGTACTGCACCAGGCCGCATCATGTTTCAGTTCATACGACATTCAACATATCGCGATACATGTATTGCACTACTCATAAGGTTGAAGAATATTCTTCGGCAGAACCAAGTGTGTTTGCAAATGAGTATTTCGTTAAGTTCGTGCAATTCAGTTTCAAGTAGAACATGAGGTTGACGGAATCTCGGGGAACGCGCCGATCTGATGAGCCCCAATAAGGGCGAAACCGATCGTCGGCAGTTGAAGTATTTTCAGTAACCTTAGGAATAGTGCAATACGGATGCATACTTGACTTTGAAATTTCTGAAATCATTTCAAGTTTCCAAGCGATTATAGGAACACAACACAAGTGAAATGGAGGCTTTCTAGTCACAAAACCTGCGAAAAAAACGCAAAAGTCTAAAACAAAGAAAAGCTATCACAACGCAATGAGGCGTTTGAAATTTGCCACTTGTAACAAGACCCATTCAACAAGATCGTGCAACGTCACTTGTAAACCTTTCTGTGCAAATAACGATGGGTCGAGGCAGTTAATCGACCCCGCATTAGTGTTACGTGACAATGTATTACTCTCTTCGATCAATTTCATCTGAGGAATACCTGGACTGCTGACTGGAAATCAGCATAATGTTTTCGCACGGCAACTGAAGAAACAACTCCCGCATCAGTAAAGCTGGGTTCCAGTTATGTAGCGCCATAGAGGGACGTTTAAAAGACATTCAGGAGATACATAAGGCGTTCGAGACGTTTGAGCCTTACCATTATAAAATTCAATATAGCTACCAGTGAAGTGGTAATAATAATGAGGACTGAAGACAATTAGATGTTCCGCTTTATTAGGCACTAAGGGTATGCGCCTGTTATCTTCAGTTTTGCAACGTGGTATGTTCCCTCCCTGAGCGCAGTCGAACATCGTTAGCTGCCAATGGGCTCGATACATAAGACTTTTCCCGTGGGTTGACACACGGCTACTGCTAGTCTCTTTTCAGAAGTGTTTCCTGTAGAACTATAGATGGAAGTAGCTAGGTTTGGCTTCTCCGAGTAGGCTACCTGATGTCCAGTTTTACCTGTTGTGTGGATATGGATACGAAATAGTGGACTCTTGTGGTGTATTGGTGAATTCTGGCTACCAGAATTGCCCATTAAAGTCGTAACACACTGAACGAGACAATGTTGCAGCTTGTATTCTTATGATCAAAGTACCTAAAAGTGGAAGATTGTATTTTTGCCCATCTCAGGTAAATGCCATAATAGTGTGATGTCTATAACAAATAAAAACTGAACTCCATGTCTACGGTTTATCTCAAGAAAGAGAGGGCAGGATATGATTCATACACATAGTCTGAGTGCAGATTTTCCAATAGCCTGTAGTTCAAATATTTCTGTGAAAATTACAGTCGAAACTGTATCTCATAGTGTCCATCATCACCATCATCATCATCATCAGTTTGGCTGTAGTCATTACTTTGAAAATCAACTTTATTTTGTTGTGCACCATCGGTCTAAGTAGCTAAGAATTGACTGAATTAGCTATGCGTCGTAGACAATGCTACAGACAAAATGATCGCATGGTGAAGCTTAAGACGCTCATGATTACGTTGTATAAGCAATTTTTCAACAAGCTCAAAAAGGCCTGCTCACAAATGGCTCCGCGATGACACACTGTGTTTTTAGTAGGTAGAAGGATGCAGTACACCATATTAGGCTTGTGATTATCCGACAGCCCACGATGTTCGATGCATATCTCTTGTATACTGGGTGACTTCTGATTTCAGATCTGTGATGGTAAGACGGAAATAAATGTACCATAATCTACTCGGATCAATTATCTGTGCAATTCTCTGTACAGTCAATCTGATGAGCGAGATTTCAGCCCAAGTAAAAGGGCCTCCGTAGTACTATTCCTCCCATATTCAATCTTTCTCGAGTTCTTATGTGCTAAGTCAAACCAAAGACCAATTCACAGAGCGTCTCAGCACTGACAAGTGATTATCGAAGTGTCCTGTACCACCACTTTCGCGTACAGTCTGAGTTATCACCACACACCGACACATATATAACAAAGGTGAAATTCGTTTTGGTGAATGGACCTTATTCAGAGTTTGGAGAATTGTTTTTGGATGGCACACGAGAGAACTCAGTGGTCCGCTTTCAGTGTCAGCTTAGGTGGGATGTAATCACAAGGAACCTACGCTTTCAATAGCTTCTGCTGGTGAAGACTGATCCGAGCAATTACAAATATACTGTTAATTCCGTAAGTACACATACTGTGAAAACGTGTTTTGTCCAGATATTCGATCAATAATTAGGTATGCCAAGAACAAAATACACCCTAAATTAAGAAACCTACCGTGTTCCTCATAATGTGAAAAAAACATACTCGAGTTATGCGCTTTTCGCAGGTGAGTAATCACTTCGATGGGTAAACTGGAGAACAGTTACTGAAGCAGAAGGAAACTCGAAAAATGCACCCGCGGAACACCTCAGTGTAGACTTGCTGTAGTTCCAGACCTCTTGGCCCCCACCAATAAACCGTGGATATACGTTTATTTTGCTTTCAATTCACCTCAAAAATCCTATAGAGAAACAATTTGTTTTGAATTGATGCTCATTAGAAATGATTCCGAGGCGTGTTTTTATAACATGAAACCACCTAAAAGGGAAAATGTCTGGACCTGTCTGTGAATCCTCAACTGACTGTTTGCCCTGTTGGCGCGATGTGAGAATAACCGCACCTGGAAAACCATCTGTTGGCTGATAGCGCATGAATGTCTTCGAATTCCCTTCGAGATCAATAATTCCGCGTCTCGATATACGGAACTGATAGATTTTTCTTGATATGGAGACAGATAGCCATAGGTTTCACAGTAACAGCTGTCGAGTGTGTTTAAGGTCAGTGTAAGTGTTCAATTGTTATTTAGGCGTGTCTGATACAAGCCTATGTATGGCACAGGTATTCAGAGAGCCCGATTGAGTGATGATCGATATTTTCATCAGGAACGACTCCGGCGACAGAAATACGTGTCCCGACTGAGCACAAGTGCCATCGGTCAATAAGGATAGGAATTTTGCGCAGGAATTTACACGGGAGTTTTGAATGAGTGCAGGGTGTTATCATTTTTCTAGAATCAGCTAACGAGAATCTGATGAGCACACAAACACTTGCTAGTAGTCTAGTCGGATGATGTCTCTGTTAAAGAGGAGGAGTCGGCAAAACCCTACACCGTGTTGATTCGGGTAACCTGTAGTAAAATCTATGATTTTACTTCTTTTTTGACTATCTACTACTAATGACAGTGAGCGATTGACTGACAAAGTACCATGAGCTGGTCATTTCAACAGGAGTTTCGGTAAACAGGTTGAATATCTAGGCGGTAACTCCAGTGGAACTCCGAAGCAGGATACACTCGAAACATTCTTCTTCCGATGGTCGTTGATTTGTTCACTAAGCTAGGCAATTATATTGCGGATATTTCACCACTAATCGAGGTGAAGTCATCAGTGCGTTGTTACGGAAAGTAGAGGAGCGCTGCAATGAGTCAGCTATTGTGTGTTCATGAGTGTGTGTGTGTGTGTACTAATATGCGTGGTGCTAGCAGCGGTACGATTGGTTGTTCGGTCAGGCGGTTCTATTGGTTATCCTGTGTCCCGATCGGTTGTTGACCATGTGACATTTGGGCCTGAAACTTGCTGCTCTTGTCCTCTATTCAGTGCTCGAATCATCTCTCTGTTTTCCATCGTTTGGCTTGCGTTGATTTAACTCCAACGAGTCCTTTGATTACTCCGACTGGGATAATGGTCCTCTGCACGTGTGGTGCGTAAATGGGATCAACTTCGACGCGTCGGTTGATAGAATCCGTGTTGGAGCACCAAGCTTCCACTTCGACGCGTCGGTTGATAGAATCCGTGATAGAAATCCCCTTCCGTTTCTCGTGTCTCTATATGCCCTGATTGAATTGACAACAGAGTTTTCCCTGTATTGATACGAATTATTGTGATGACCAGGTTAAAACCAACAGACCAAAAGGAGCGAAACTACTGGCTACAGCAATTGTGCTGTTTCGGTAACCGTGTTCATCTTCAAGTTTCGGTATCATTGTCAAGATAAACGGAAGTTCCGACTCATTAGCAAATCGCTCATCCTATAAAAACCGTAAGGACTGGAGAGCAAGGAATCGTATATTATGCAACGTGTAGGGCCTATTCCGAAGAATGCACAAACCGCGGAACAGAATGTGTTATGCTCCCCTTGAAGTGGACCACCTCTGTTGCGGGTAACAGTGTTTTCATTCAGCATTCGAATTAAGTTAAGTGAACTCATGATGTCAGCATGTGTACAGCAGCTGTACAGCACAAAATTGCAAGTGGCGCGTTGTTGGATAATGCATGAACTAGATGTCGTCTGACAAATTGGTTGAAAAGGTTCTACCATCCGCTGAGGTGAGATCATCAGTGCATCACTAAGGGGTGGAGAGTAGCTATGCGTGAGCAATTGTGCCATTTATTCCCATAACTACAAAAAATTATTTTAAAAACTCGCTGTTCAAGCTGCTCTTTTGACGTAAGTCCGTTAACGGTAAAGTCCAGAACACTAATGTTCCGTCTTCTCATACCTGATATACCCTCAGAATTCTACCACGTTGGATCTGAGCCGAATAGTACATTTCACTTTTTCGGTTTCGCGTTCTGGTATACAATTTAGCTGGTTCATTTCGTCTCTGTACTATATGTCCTGTCATTTAGTTCACACTTTGAGATATTCTGCCTTTATTATAAATCAGTCCGCAAGCTTTCCAAAGGGAATAAGGCTTCAGAATAAGAGGTAGTATCGCCTATGGTCCGGAGAAACCTCCACTCACTAGTAAGGTAGGCTGAAACGTTCTTATATTATATTCCGTTGAATCAATGTCTTATCACTTCGAATTTCTGCGCAACTTTGTTGGACGCAAAAGCGCACACCACCAACGCTCATTTATGTTTGAGCAGACACCGGTACACGCTATTGTTCAGTGCACCAAGATTCATGAGAGTAGCTTCGTTAGTTTAGGGCCCATTGCGGTCCTACTGGCAGCACGCCAATCAGACTAGATTGTTTCAAATTGAATTATTCACTTCATTGTGTGGTGAAATCAGTGAAATCTCCGTTCTCCAGTTTTGTGCCCGGGATTCGCTATGAAGGAAATGGACCAGACGGCCGAGCGACGTTTGTATGCCTTCCTAACCCATTGACCTACACGTGTGACACCCACGGAGACTCTAATACCAAGTTAATCAATAGGTAGAGGTCTGATGACATAGTCTCCCAGTTCCCCAGGTTGTGGGTTGGAATATGTGTGGCAACTAGACCCTCAAAAATGTAGGCTACTTGTCGGTCTCATGCCAATCTTCGCCGCCTTGCGGTTAAGCTTTTGAACCAAAAGCTCTGGTTGATTGTTCTAATCGTCCTCCAGTCTAGGTCTATACGTCTTGGTGGTATCCAGTTTAATATACAACCACGAATTCCACTCACAAAAACGACTATGTGCCACAGTGGCAGTCGCGTGGAGCAGTCAGCTAGGTCGCCTTACCTACTGCGTATAGCAAGTAAACGAAACCAAGTTACTGCCGACACCTCCCATCTTCCTCTATAACATATGCGTTCTTCTAACCCTCCTCACTCCTTTGCTAGCGTCATTTACGTACGTCCATTCCTATGAACTCACAGATTCGTTCGCCTTTTGTTGCCGCTGGCTGCGATAACTAGGGCTGACCTCACCACCACGGTCCCAGGAACTTCAAAGTCACCCTTCAAACCCTGACGCTCAGTTTACCTGACAGTCTTTGGAATTCATACGCTGAAACAAGCCGGATCAAATGCAGCTGTTGCATGCAAGCTAGAATGAAGTGAGTTGTCTGTCTAAAACAAGGACCCAACATCAAGGTGCGACTGTTTCGGCTCACTTCTGGTTGCGCAGCTTCGATTACAATAAGCCGCCGCGGCTAGCTCTGCTGAGGTTAGTATTTTTCACCGAGCTTAATGGTCTCGGGTTGAACAGTTTCCCGCTGAAATCGGTACGGGTGAGGTTAGTTTGGTAGCGTCCTTGAGAGGATCCCCAAAATGCACTGATGCACGCGGTATTTCATTTTATTTGCTTAGGTTTTGACATACTATGGCTCTGTTATACGACACTTTGGGCGTCTTGTTACAGCGAACCAAGTGTGATTATCGGTGAAGAGGTAGGAACCAGCAAGTAGGTGAGCTTAGCGCTGCTGATATTTAATTGGGTGGTCGTCTTGGACTGAAATTGAGACACACGGACAGTAATGAAGGTCTACTGCAGCAATGTGCTGACCCCAGACTGTTTCTTTGTAAGACTAACTTCAGAAACAACCGGAGCCGCTTGGCCATATGGTCCTCCCCGCATGCGAGCCAACTTCCAATACAGATAGACCATATACACCATTTGCTAAGGTGGCGTGGATCAATTACTGACTGCTAGTCGCTCTGGAACAGCTTGTGGATTCGGCTAAGGCGGTTGTTCGCCGATGCTTTTCTGTGCACTTTGCAGGGACGCACAAGATACGCACACCCCACCTGGTCATTGAGAAGTGGTCAGACCATGATGATGAATCTTACTGAAAGGAAATCTCTGCAATCCCGAAAGATGCCGAGCTCTCCACTTGGCTCAACCAACCTGACCTGTGCACTGGATCTTGAAAAATACTAAAAGTGCTCGGAGCTCGGACACGTATTTCTTCTGGTCCAGAGTACAATACTGTTAGATGAACGGTCAGACTTATGAAGAAAAACGACATTCGCGTGGCTTGGTGCATCCTGAAATCTGAAGAAATGGATGAAAGGAGAAAATCTAGGAATGTGCGCAAACCCCTCCAGCTGATATCAGCAACGGGACCAAATAAGTCACCGGTTAGTGAAACGATCACTGATACCAACGGTTTTCTTATATGTGAAGAAGTGGGGCACCTGGATCGCTGGGCTGGGGACTTAGGAGACCGGTTCAACCGACTACCAACAACTGCCCACCCGGATTCCCCACCCATGTTAGACAGGGTAACTGGAGCTTCAGGAATAAGGCGATGCCTGTTCTTCCTCAAGCGTGAGCGAACGGCTGTTTTTTCTTTTTTTCAAAGATGGAGTAAAATCATCAGTAGGTGCTTGTCTAGCTTACTTGCATCTGGGAGAAAGAAGCCTTCCCAACTAAGTAGAGTGAGTTGATATTGGTGCCCATTTTCAAAAAGGGTGCTCACAGTGAATGTGGCAATCGCAGAGAAATTCGCTTGATCCCCACTGTAATCAGACGGTTTTCACCACGTACTTTACGTGGCCTTACGAAGGTGTGTGAACAAGGGACCTGCAAACAGCAATCAAGATTACTGCCGGAAAGGGACTGTATAGACTACACCTTCACACTTAGTCAACTGTGAGAGACATGGCTTGCTTACGGATGTCCCACAGTCTTGATGTTTCTTGACTTCAACAGTGCCTCGGATTCTGTTGACCGACTAATGCTTTTCAGCATGCCTGTGCAATAAACCATGCCACAGAATTTTGTGAATATTATGCGCTGTTTGTAGTCACATAACTGTGGGTGCACGAGAATGTATGGAGAATTCTCTTTCTTACAAACGGTGTTATCCGAAAAGTAATTTTACTCTCTCCAACTTTGTTTAATTTCGCCAGAGGGTCTCCAAAACCCTGGTGTCCAGATCTCTCCGAGCGAGAAACTTGTTGACCAAGAATGTACAGTAGACATTGTTCAGATTTTTGACAAAGAGCGGAAATGAAAGCATCACTTGAAAAGGTCATCTATCTCTTCGGCATGTGTTTCGTGTCCACAAAGTGCGAAGCCATGCTCCAGAACTTACGGTCTTTGAACATGCTTCTGAGAATCTAAATAGCCACACTGGAAGGATTGGACAGTAAACGTTCCTTCAAAGTGCACTAGCTATGACGGTACTGCAACAGACGCAGTGAATACACAAATCTAGTATGCTAATATGCGCCACGTATGGTGTCAAAAATGTATCTCTAATAGGACGCGTGTATTGGACTACAGTACGACATGTCTTGTTGTACGGCTGCAAGACTTTATCACTTCGACTGAGGCGAAGAATGTAAAGTATATTCAGGTCTTAAGCCATCGATTTCTCAGAACTACGGCTAAAATTGGCCCAAAAACCAGTGAATTCGCAATGAGATGATCAGAGGAAGGGTTCTTGTTGAAGCGAACGATAACGCCCTCGAAAAATGAATTTCCAGTTACCACCTGTTGAGACAAGTGCTGTTTTTCACGCCTAATTCGGATTGGCGGAAACCTAGAGGTAGAGAGAATTCGACATGACAGAAGGGAATGAAGGGTGTCACCAAAGGTTTGGGGCCTGTTGGTGCCTGTCCACCTTCGAGGACGCTGTCCAGTTGACCCTACCTATGCTTGGGTGTAGACAATGAATGATTTGGCGGCTAACCAACTTCACTTACGTTGACGCTATTCAGACTATCACTCTGAGTGCTAGACATTTTTTCTTTTCTCTATAAGACACATTTTCGATAAGCTGACATGGTTGTATAGCAGGGAAACACCAGTTTTCCCATCAGATTTTGCTGTCAGTAGTGATTGCATACTGAAACTCAGAGTAAACACTCATCCACTTAGAAGTTGTACCCAGAAACCTTCCTCCCCCTCCGGACAACATATTCCAACTCAACGTTCCTCTCGGAAGATTTAAAAACGAAGAGATGACATCCTTGCTAACCCTTGAGTTATTTTTGTCGTCTTAGGTTCACTTAATTTCACATTCCTTGTGATTGATGTTTTAGACTCGGACACCACGTAGAAGCTGCGAAAATTATCTATCCATCTCGTGGATATGGTGTCATGCGACAAGCACTGTCCTGTTTAGCATTTCGCATCAGCAAATGACATCCCACATTAAAGTTTGGATTTTATTGTGTTTTATCGAGAAACTCTGCAATATACGTGCGAAATTGAATGACATTGTGTTGAAAGAAAGCTAAGATATTCAGAGTAGCATGGTCTTTGGTTGATAACTATGTCGGTTCAATGCTTATCATATCCTTTACTTCTCGCATTTCCTCAAGCTGTACAGGCACAGAATTATGGGACCTAAAAACTAGCAAGCAGGTGGTTTTCTAATAATTTCAGTCACCAAACAGTCTCAGTATTTTGAAATTGTTACTAACGAAAGTGAGTTCAAAATAGTGAATCACAAAGATTTTGTTCTGAGGTTTACTGGATGTGGTGAAGTTGAGCTCACATGACATAATTATGTGGTGCACTAGCAGAGTTCAATGTCTCCAGGTTAAAGTTAGTTCAGCCCTCAAAAGTGCACCAAAAAGTGCATTCTCGGAACTGGAGCTTGGGGAGTATCGTATAGTTTTTGAGGACTTTGTTGCGAGAACCGATTAGGCAACGTTTCTTAAAAATAAGGGCATTGGGAAGCTCGACATGCAGGTGAGCTTTTCCAACAGAGAAAAGGCTCTGAAATTAGTAGCTTATTTACGGACGGAACTGGTGCGGCAAAGTGATATGAACACTGTATTGCATTATTCTGTTTTGTTTAGGAGGCTCGGAAAAGCACTTTGTAGAAGTTTAAATAAGTGACTGAATGTCTTTACACAATACGTTTCTCCGCTACTTTTTTCAGAGCAACCATCACCCCTGGTTTGATGTCATCACCATTTGCATCCATGTTCACTCTGTGTACTAGTAGGCTCCACAAGCTCTCAGTCAAACCTGTAAGGCTGCAAGTTCCCAATCTACCCTTCTTCAGCAGGCGTCGCAGACCAGGTACTGAGGGCGAACAAATGAAATGTCTTTACTGCATATTCTATTGTCCTGGCAAATCGCGCAAATCGAGGGCATTACTATGCTCTTCAGGATCCGGATGTGCTCATTTCTCTGGTTAGGCTTGTACACTGAATCTACCTGAAATTTAATCCCTCTGCACCTATCCATTTCTTGCTCATCAACGTGTAATTACCTTCGAGAATGAATGATTATATGGCTCCACTGCTGACCACATGTAATGGAAAATTCATCGCAATACATGTAATCTGATACCTGAAGCTTCTAAGCCAAACAAATTTCCCCCTTTCTCGTCGTTTAGAATCATTTCATTTTTGTGCGAACTAGGACTGCGTATCGTAGACCGTAAGAGGAAGTTGAATGAGAATCTGTTGCTCATTAATCACATCTTCTCATGAGCTGGATACTGTCAGTTCACGTGTAAAGGTTAGAATGATAAACTTTTAAAATACTATGCGCTAAAATATGCAAACGTCACTGATCCCAAACTGGAGTAAGCAGATAATTTGAGATGGGGTTGTAGACTTACTAGAGAGGACATAGTGCAGACACTTACTGAATTGTCTCCGAGTGATTTTCAGTGGTTATAACAAAGTGATTATTTTAAATCTATCTGATAATGAGGGGAATGTTGATAGCTCAGGTAGCGTACACGGACGTTATCTTGTTTGCTGAGCTAAACAACTTGATTGCAAATATCTCGACAAAAGTCAGGATGACTAGTGATAGGGGGTGAAGTGGAACTAAGGGATTCTCTGAGCAGTGCGTTTTGCTGACCGATGCTGGCCTTTAATCAGTATTGGTTGTTCTGTCAACCGGGTTTCGTAAGAAGGCTTGTATGCAACTTCGTTGACATAACACTAAATAGCCTCCAGATTCTTGGCGTGTTGGACCGACAGTAGGCTCTGCGACTATTCCTGGTGAGATGTTGATCTTTTGCACGTGTGGCACATAAACTGGATCTAGTTCAAAGCATTCGCTGGTCAAATCCTGCATGGAGCACCATGCCTCCTGAAACTCCTTTCGGTGTCTCGCATCTCCGTCTGCCATGACTTTTGTGTTTTTCAGAATCAATTTTTAAGCTTCTTAATCTTAATGCATGAGGAACAGTGATAAAGGGTCATGTTTCGGATGGCCGGTTTGTGTTCATTTATTGGTGTACAAAGTAGAACTTGTTTCAGTTGCTGGAGCTAATTAGGCATTTCACTTGGTTTTATCGATGTTGTTCTGTAATCTCGAAATCGATTTCCGTAAAGTGGCACTCGGTTTGTGGGTTACAAAGATTCGTTTTAACCTAATAATATGTTGATCTAAGATATATTCTCAGAAGTAAGGTAGAATTACCCGTTGTGTCCGTTTCGCTTGTTGTTCCTGCCAGCTGAGTATCTTCTTCTTCTAGTTTATCTTGATAAAAGTTCCAGAATGTCCATTGTCCTCCACTATTCTTAGCTGATTTTGTGCGTCCTCCTTCTTTAGCTCTGTACTACCGTATTGTATCTTTACCTTCTTGAACGAGGTTTGAATGAAGCCGTTCTTGTGGTTCATTCTGTTGTCCTGGTCCAGTATTTGGTCCGCATGTGTGCATTCCCAGTAAAGAGTGGTTTAAGGGGTCCTCCTCGACTAAATTATTCAGGGATGGTGGCAGATGGTTCCTTTTCATTTCAATTCTATATGGCTTTGTGTCTATATCTATCTATCTATCTATCTATCTATCTATCTATCTATCTATCTATCTATCTATCTATCTATCTATCTATCTATCTATCTATCTATCTATCTATCTATCTATCTATCTATCTATCTATCTATCTATCTATCTATCTATCTATCTATCTATCTATCTATCTATCTATCTATCTATCTATCTATCTATCTATCTATCTATCTATCTATCTATCTATCTATCTATCTATCTATCTATCTATCTATCTATCTATCTATCTATTTATCTATCTATCTATCTATATTTTCCAAAATAGCGATGAGCAGCTTATGTGCGTCATGCGGTGAATCTCGTCTCATGCTGATGAAAGTATCGTTTGCTTAGCATCCGTAGTCTTGGATTTATGGCTGGTAGAATCACGCATTTTAATTTCTGCATTACCGCTTCAGCGGCGAATTCCTCTCAACAAAACGACATAGTCGAATAGTTCCGCAATTCGGTTACATCCACTTTTATACGTTGGTATTTCTGAATACGTTTCTTCATAAATGTTGGCATCACTTATTTAATGATAGCATCTGCTACCCCCCACGAAATTCATTGCAGCCTTTTCGTTTGGAATGGATGTGTGGCGAAAAACCTGAGTGACCTGTTTTTGTCATGAGCCGAAATAACATGATCATGCACCTAAATGTCAGCTGAAATCTCATAGGTGAGCCAGGTTTGGAAAATTTGCAGTAAACCCGTGCTGGATCAAATGACGCCTCGAAAAATCCTCAGTACTTTCCAGTTCATGTATTTCATATCTTGAAATGTTCGACGGCCGGTCCGCCGAAAAACCTACAAATTATGTTTGCTAGACTGGCATGCAATGTTGGTCGTTGGCTTGTTCGCTGAGCTGGGCAATTTGGTCGCAAACGTTTCATCACCAATCGAGGTGACATCATCAGTGCGTAGTTGTGCGTAGCGGTGGGTTAGTGGTTGTGCATGTGACATGGATGCAATGTGACATCGCACACACCTTCCCGGTATCTGACTGGAGCTCAGCGTGTGAGCGTAGCCCGTGGCGGGTAAGTTGCTGATTGGTCAAATGGCTATCAGCAAAATGGGTTTTACTGTCAAAATGGACGGGTTACATGCCTTGATTAAGGGCGTGCCCCTGCTACGGTTTGCACTGGCGGACTGCAATTACTAAATACTAATGTCTTATGTTTTTGAAGACAGAGTTGGTTTATGTAATCGCAGTACAGACGCTTCAGCTCATGCTAGCAGTCCCTAATACCCGACTTTTTCATCTTGAGCCAGTTTCGTCATGTGGGATAGTCTACCAGAGATGACTATTACCCGCAATGATTAGGTATAATACAATGGCTATCCTGACTGGTGCTAACCTTTCATTTGTCTTCTCTTGTCGTCTATCTGTAATGCTACGGCACAAAAAGAATACACAAACATTATGTAGACTTGATACACTACTCATGGGGTTGTGAAGGTTGCTCAAGAGCATCATAAATCAAAGATTCATTTGGACTCCTGGCGACTCCCCTGACAAGACCAAATTGAAGTGTAAGTGAGTACATTTGTCGAAATACACAAACATATTTAAAAACGAAGACAGTTCGGAACTGATTGGCTGACTCTAACTTGCTGGCTTCGTTTGAGTATTAGTTCGTACCAAACTAGATTATTTCTCATGAAAATAAGTGCGCCACCTATTTACTTTTCTGAGCCGAACGCGTTTTTATGTGTGAATCGGTATGATGTTTTTGCTTTTCAGTTGAATATGGTGTTGGTAGTGTGCCAAACTTTGAGTGGGTCTCTTTCAAAAAGCCGGGTTTAAAGAAACCAAGAACAGAACGACTGAGTTTACGCTCTGTAGGACAGCTCACATTCGACAAAACACAGTCCTGTCTCGTAGGATCTCACTCATACGAGTTATTATGTCCTAAGTACCTTGCCAGTTCCAGCATCTCACTTCAATCGCAGTTCATTCAAGAAGTTTCCTGCCGAAAGCATTAAAATAGAGTTTACATAACCGTTTGGCCATACTTCCGTCGGGCCATAAGTAACGTAGATAGTTCTTTCGATTTGTTCCGCTACATGCTATCAAAACTCCGAAGGTAACTGTAGGTCAGATAATAATTATCACGAGATCACAACAATTTTCGAATAACTCAATGCGATCTGAACTGGCCAATGATGCATGTTAACAATTCATTCCCCACTGCTGTTGTGCAGCGTGAAAATTCGGAATGTCTCCTTTTTAAGCGTGGTCACACGCACGCAGCTGCGCCCCCAACACGCTTTCTCTGAAGCACAATGTCTTCTACGATTGTTATCTTACAAGCTACTTTATCAACATGAGGTAACAGGACTGCATATGACCTGACGCGCATTATCTCACTGAGTCACCTGTGTGGTACACGATTACTATACCAAGACTCTTAGTTTCCCTCACACTGGCAAGATGAAAACGGTTTGCCATTAAGGAGAGGTGGCATATGAGCGTCAGTTGCCAACATCTGAACGCTGAAATTCAAAAGACCTTTGATGTGATCAAAAGTTCTTGACTTCACCGCGGCTCGCTCATCATATTAGATCGTATCTAATGAGACCCTGCAGTTTCACATTACTGCTTACTACTGAAGAAGAAAGATAATATATAAATCACCTCCCAAAAGTACTGCGCACACCCATTAGAGGAATTTTATAAGTTCAGGTTTGCTTCAAGACCTCGTTTGTTTACCGAAGGCTAAAAAATGGAATGATGGTACCGTGATGAAGGCTCCTGTATTTTTTTCTACGGAAAATATCACGTGACAAGTTCGTGAGACAAGCGACTATTGATTTTCCTTTCCTTCAATCATGGGGTCGATAACAATCACTTCACGTTGATGTCCCAGGGCGTTTATTCATCAAAGACCCTTGTTGGGCCATGGCAGCAGCAAAGACAGATCGAAAAGGACAGACTTGAAGATTTTCTCGAACGATGCCGCAAGGGGCAACTGGCGATCCAGGGGATGACGGAACTTTATCAGAGATTTACAGAAACAGTAAGTCTGCTGACCATTCAGATCTAGAAACGCAACTGACTGAGGAAACTGAGTTTTACGGTTTGATTTCGTTGTCCCACTCATTCACTGGAAAAATCCGGTGCTACAACCAATACAGGGCTACCAACATTGCCTCGGTGGTTTTTTATACATCACATTTGTATCAGTTATTAGGCTGGATTCTACATAATTTTCGTAATGACGCACAGACCCCCCTGCATCTGCTACACCGATTTTCCTCTTAGCTAACAAGGAGTCTTGCGAAAGATTGGACACGATCAGTCATAATCGTTTTACTTCCTCTGCACTCTGTGCGAGTCACTACCTTCTGTTCACACCTGAACGGAAACGAGTTCGTCTGGTTGAACAGCATTGTTAGCTCACCCGATATTTTCTGGACATAACCACGCATAAACATCACCCCATAACCTTTTCGTTAACTATGGATCGCCTAGAAGCTATGTGAATATCAGCTATCGCTTGAAGTGCACTCTTGGGATAAAGGGCTCAATGAAGGGGTTGATGTCTCAAAAGTGTGGCCTTTGACTCAATGTTGTTGCTCTCAGTCCCCGAACTGAACATACAGAAAGCTGGCCATTTTTGCTGGCCACGTTGAGCATTTTGGTTCATAATCTTTCACCGCCAGTCGAGGTGACATCGACAAGTCACTATTCACCGAACTGCAGCGACGCACCAGTGATATCGACTCTACTGATGATGAAACGTTTGCAACCAGATCGTCCAGCTAAGCCAAAAAACAACATCCACCTTTGTGACCTGAGTCATCAACATTGATCCTCACTAGTACATCCACGCATCTCTAGGGGCAGGGCGATCTAAATTTCAAAGTCCAAACTTATGAGGGGAGACACGCAAGGTATTCAGAAGAAATCGAATGAATTCAACGGCGTTTCGACGTTTACCCATTGCACAAGTAAACCGGGTGTAGTTCGTTCTTCTCTCAGTTGATCTCACGATTTGATGGTGACTTGGTGGCCCTTACTCTCTGTCTGTGATAAACAGTCACAGGAACGTGCAGTTCAAACCAGGGCAAAACAGTGAACTTGCAATTAGATGTGAGGCGGTAGGTTCATGTTCACCATAGCAGAACGAAGATCACAACAAATGTATCATCCGCGTACTTCAAATCTATTGCAGAGGATGATGGTAGGATATAGAAAGGTGACGACAACCGAGACAAGACGGTGGCTTAGAGCAGGCCAGCATGTGTGGAGGGTACTTTTGACTATTACAAGACGTGAAATATACACAATCCCGGAAGAAATTTTGGCAGTTGATTATGATGAAGATCTTCGGTAGCTAGTGAGTTGATTAGCAACATTCTGTGCAGGCTGCCAAAGACGTCTTTCATCCTCTACGAAAAGACCCAGACGGATGTCTTTCTGTCGCAGCATCAAGTGTTGAGCAGCGCTGACAGAAATTAAACTGGATAGTTCCGAAGAAGTTCAGATGCTCTGTTCCTCGTCCTAGCAGAATCCTTTCAAAAGAATAAAGTGACGATGGAATTCGAAAATTGGGGGAGTTTGGCTGACTGGTCTCAAACAACTTGAGATCCTTTTCGAAGGCCTGGACCAATTAAGCGAATCACTCATTGGTACATATTGGGTACCGGTATATTACTAAGAAACAGAGATGGCCATTGGGGACCACAAGGTTTATTACACGAACGAGGACATGCAACATGAATGCTGCTGCACCTTAAGAGAGTAATTGACTTGATCAGTTTGTTGTCTGAGAGTACTGAACAGTGAAACCGACGCCCGTGATGTAGTACCAAAAGGTGATAATCTAGATTGAGGTTGCATGTGCTGACACTCCAGAGGTCATAACCATGCTTTTGCATTTCTGGCTAGATCACTTTGAAGAGCCTAACCTCAGGAGACATCACAGGTTGGTTGTTCACAACCACTAACCCATCGCCACTCACCACTACGCTCCATAATAAAGCACTGATGATTTTATTTCGATTGGTGATGAAACGTTCGCAATCAAATTGCCCAACTCAGCGAACAAGCTAACGGTCATCTATGCTATCTGAGCTGCCAACATTTTCCTCCATAGAAAAAAGTGTTACAGTTGGACGATCTTCTGTCAACCCTTTCCTCTGTGTCGAGATTGTTTTGTAATGGTTAACTGCACCAAAGACGCAAATGTTGGTGTTGTGAAGATCTTCTCTTATGGAGACTGCAGCAACCATTGTGTGTTTCTGTATAACTAATATAGGTTTTATATATGTTTATATACATATGCGTATATATATGTGTACATAAATATTATATACTCAGAAATGCTTCCCTTCCATACTAATTTCACCACTTCTGGAGCTGGTGAAGGAATACCATGAAGACATGTCGTGATCATGACATCCGGTCCAGTAACTACAAGTCCACCAGTGATGGACCTGATAGTACCAGTATATCAAGACTGTGCATTTGACAGGCGAGTAAGCAAGTAGGCTGGTAAGTAAGTAAGTAGTCGCTGTTCGGCAGATAGATGTAAGCATATTCTGGGATGGGCGCGGGAAAAAGGCAGAAGTATGGTTATGATGATTGTTCTCAGATCATCATCTCAGCCCTACGTGCAATCGATTGTGATGTCGACTTTTTAGTCCTCCAAAGCTCTTCACGGGCTGGGACTTCTTAAGGCTACAGTCAATGGCTTGTGGTTGATCGCCATTTTCGGCTCTATGCGCAATTTCTACAATTTTATGTATGATACATGATGTTGAGTCTTGAATTTTGCACCCGACCCATAATGACGGACACTTTGTGCCTGATTTGCAATCCTGGACGCGCTTTGAAGAGTATTTAGCATTGGTTGTCCTTTCTTCAGTCGCTGGTCTTTGACAGACATTCTTACGTTGAAATAGACCTTGTCCAACTTGAACTGCTGGTGGTAAGCCATCGGATGGGATGATTTCCTTGTTTTATCTAATGTGCTCCTGTAAGCCTTCTACAACTATCCCCTGGATTTACTTTCCATGTTTGTAACAATGCTCTTCAAAGGTAAACGACAGTAGTAAAGGTTCAATAAATAGTTCAGACGTAAGTTCACATGGTCCACAGTCTTTATTTAGCCTGGTCTAGGATGGGCGAAATCTCATCATCTCAGTGTGCTTTTCGTCTTCACGCCGTCACAATCTAGCACAGTATCTTCTGTTGAGCCGACACGTTGGGGGGCAAGCTTATGTGTTTCTTATCACGAGTGTTTCCTTTTGCAATAGGCAAGCATCTTCTTTACCTTGTGCAAGCATCTGGAGCATCTTCAGATATTTTTTGGCTATTTTCAACATCTTCCATATAGTGTACCTGGAGAAAGGCGTTAGTTTGATTTTTGTAACATTTTTGGCAGAATTCTAGACTTTGCTATTTGCCGGTTCGTTAGACTTTGCCGTATTTGAGCAGGAAAAATAGCAGTCGAATGGGCGGTATTGTGGCCTGTCTTACAACTTTCACCCAGCTAGACTACCTCCGTCCTTTTGTTGAGTGACAGGGATAGATAGTATCATAGTGCTGTTTTGCAATTGGCCAAAGATGATATATCGATGATCTGCTAGTGTACCACCAACAATGGGTTCTAGAGTTACAGGGATTCACGTTTTCCCTGTATAGGCCGATCTGGATGATGGACCCATTGAGCTGCGGAAGGAATGCCCATGGAGATTCCATTCTATCAGGGAAGCCAGTCTATCCTAAAAAGTCGAGAGGCACTGTACAGCTATTTTATCCTTATTGGAAAACATCAACAGTGCAAATCCCACAAAGTCTAGACTTCCCGGCTGGCAGTTTGAACATAGCCGTTCGACTATGATTAGCTATTGCTTAGATGAGATATAGCGCTGCTCATCTTTCACTCACGGAAACTATACCCATAGACTGACTCTTCGAATGACGACCTCTCAGATGGAAGTTTCTATCAATTGGTGAAAGTGTTGTTTTTCTGAACCACTTATTGATTGGTGTTGGTGTACGGACACCTGGCTCAGCCACTCGCCGCCGAATGGCAAGAAGTTTGCGGGTTCCGAGTTTCGTCAAGTGAACTCTGCCTCCAACATCCCGATATATATATATATAATGACTTCACTAATAGGGCAAAATTTTATTCAAAAATTGCCAGATCTCCCCACATTGCCATCGTAAATTGCATGCTTATCTAAACTACTTCTCACGGTCGCATGACGATATCGTTTTTCGCTTGTGCGCTTGCCTCCAATGTCATCAGATAACCACGTTCAAACATTGTATTTCTCGTCTACCTTACCAGCACGCACAAATTGCCAAGGTCAAGGTATGTGGTTCAACAAACACAGGACTTCACTTATAGGACAAAATTTTATTCAAAAATTGCCAGATCTCCCCACATTGCCATCGTAAATTGCATGCTTATCTAAACTACTTCTCACGGTCGCATGACGATATCGTTTTTCGCTTGTGCGCTTGCCTCCAATGTCATCAGATAACCACGTTCAAACATTGTATTTCTCGTCTACCTTACCAGCACGCACAAATTGCCAAGGTCAAGGTATGTGGTTCAACAAACACAGTCAATTAATCGTTTTGATTACTTGGTGAATAGGAGCATCAACATCACAAAAGATGCCACTCATCGAGGCCAGTATGGAGTACCATTATATAAACAAGAGTAAGAAGACACGCTCTGACGGTCATAGTCTGAGTGTAACCTTAGCAGCTTAGCTCAGTCACAGAACCATGGTCATTGCGATGTATATGTCCTCCTTGGGAGGCAGTTTTCTTTAGGGAGAACACAGTGGAAACAATTACATACCGTAGCAACTGTTTACTGGATTGGGTTGTTTTCTCTTAAAAGCCTGAGTAACCTACCATCACCAACTCGTCTAATTTCGGTAAACATTGTTAGCCTATCAAAAGCGTTTCGAAATTAGGGACAGTTTTAGTGGAACGGTCTTGACCGGCAACCGTACTTTGTGACAGGACACTTACAGTAAACTTGCCTTTAGCGGAATTTTACACATCCCGTTAAAGACTTCAGCTTTACTCGCAGTGTATGGACTCACAGAATACTGCACGGTATCATGAGAACATGAAGATAGTGAACTATGATTTCAGCCATTCATGGCCAGAGTAGTCAAATCGTTTTTTTAATTAAACAAAAAGATAGAGATTGGAAATGACAAGAAACGTCCTTTGGCACGTTGAAACGTTTCCAGCTGGGATCAGAAACGTCAGAGTCCAAGTTCATTTGGTGACATAATTTCGAGCGAGCTCTTCTAATCCTGTGATTTTCATGTTTATATGCCAAGATTGCAAACAGTCAGTATTGTTAATCAGGGAGTTGTAAGCAATACTATTTACATGTAGTGATGATCGTGATAGCTTCATCGTCTGTAAGGTGGACTTCCAGATCGACGGGATCTTGGTTCAGAACAGACTGTGTGTCATCACAGAGACTGACGTAGGAGCTAATTCTCCAATAGAATTTTGACGTATGTCACGCATCCTTGTCAGACAAACATCAATTTAGGAGTAGCTAGAACCAGTAAAACAGATTGTAAACCATCTCTTCAAGATAACTGGTGGTTGAATAAGAGAAAAGAAAAATTACCGTACATCAGTTGAAGTACCCTGTCTAACGGTTGGTTGCCGCCAACGGAATGCCACTTTAAACCCAAAAGTTGATCAATATAAATGATGACACAATCTCAAACATTTTGTTATCAGTTTCTTATCTAGTCGCGGAAAGGCTTGTTAGAACTGCATCGATCAGCGTAACCAAAATTGGTCACAGTCATGATGATTGTTTTTTACTGCGGCGCGCCATCCATCTCGGTTTACTCGAAACTCAGAACTAAATTTACCGAAGCCAAAACGGAATCGCCTCACCTTCACTTACGTCATGACCCGGAATTCGGAATTGGAATCGGTAAACCGGTACTCCCAGTCACATCTAAAGAAAGTGATAATCGCTTCGCACATGTGGTCCTTGTCGGGCAGTCTCAGTCTTCGCATTGTCACAAAATCGACGAAACTCTAAATGTACTCTCACGCAGTGGTCGTCCGCAGTAGACTACCGTCGTTATACCGTCACTTGTTATGACGACACTCAAGTTCATCACTCGTGATTTTGCCAGAACAGTTCTTCTAAACAGTAGATAATATCGAAAGTTCGGAAAATTCGAAAAGAAAAAGATTTAGTTTGAAAAGCCATATGCAAACGAGTGCTTCTTCGTTGGTTGCCGTTTCCGACTTTGAATGTTGAAAACATTAGCGAGCTTCTACCTTCATCCGTCGGCCTGAATCACCTGGAGGGTGAAACTCTAGCGTCTTCATGGCCGAGGAAAGTCAGTGAAACCACAGAAGCCTGATTCTCAAAAGCGTCTTCGTCAGTTTTGTTTCAGCTCCCAGTCTTGCTACACTAGACAGCTTGGGGTTTCCGTTGGATCAAAAGGTAGGAGGTGGGTACAATAAAAATTAGAATTTTTCGCGTCTGCTATATGATTCCTCGGTTAGGAGGGGCTAGCCAATCTCAAAACGAAACCTTTAGCATATGACATTACTGACATTTAAAAAGAGTTAAAAAGAGTTAATCCATCACGAAGCATGCTGAAACGTAAGAGTGGCGCAGTGCCTACTTTACTGTTTTTTCTGCTTGCTGTGCACATTCCGCCCAAGTCAGGAGTACAGGACATTCGTACATCACAGCTCCGTACAGAATACAGTTTTGTATTCGATACTTCTTAGTATCTCCAATAGGTCTTTTCGAAATGAAAGTCCACCTTTATCCTGTATGCACTTTGCCTTCTATAGAACAAGCAAGTGCAAATGTGCTGCTTGCCTTGAGTGACCGAGTTGCCGACTTGCCTAATTCAACACGCAATTCAGGTCCCAGTTGCTTTGAAGTGATTCACCTCTGAGATAACAGTCAGATGATCCCTGAAGCATAAGTTTTTTGCCATGAGCAGTTTCGTCCATTGACGTCTGAATCGTTCGAACATTTTTGGAGCGCAGCCTAGCTGACCTAGCTGATCACACACCAAGCTGGAGGCCTTCGTCAACTTTTTTGTTTTTGCACTTTTCCGAGTTGCCCTTCAGGGCCGCTCTGTATCTCTTGATGCAGGACAACCCATAGTCTTTAGGGTGCCCAGTTTCTTTATAATATGCAGTTTCTACTGAACGCCGATCTTACGGTCGAATGAAAGAACGATAAGTTTTTGAAAACTGACGGGACCAAGGATAGAAAGCCTCAAAAGCTGTTGTCGACCCATTAGATGAGAATAATTCATGGAGACCCGTTCTTTTACGGCTACCTTTCATGAAGGTGCGCGCTCAGTCGAGATTCTTGTGGTCGTAGTACACGCTTCTTGACATTCGATCGGAGGCTGACTTGAGTAACGCATCCGTAGTTCGAAAAATCCTACATACTTGGCAAATGTCCACTCAGCTTTGATAATTAGAATGCCTCATACGAGTTCAGTTGATCTGACATCTAGGCTGGCAGCGCAAGCCATATTAATGGGTGGTGGATTCAACTGCGTTATCACGTGACACAAAGAGACATTCACCCCCCCCCCCAATGATTCAGTACCCCACACATGACACACAAAGTTTAAATGAGGTTTAGTGTGGGTTTCGCTGCACTCACATCCGCTTACGTGCATTGTTCGATACAAAGCACTAATCAGGAGTTCCCGAAACAGGATGAAGTGTTCGCTTCATGCAGCAGTGGCTTGAACGCACTAGCCAATTCGCGGAGTCCACCTCGAATGCTAAGGATGAGTTTTGTGGAAGACAGTGGGCGTACGCACACGTTCCTGTCATCAAATCATATCAATAACTCAGCAACTTACACCACAGAGAAGATCACATCCTTGCGCAGCAGACCTCATCAACAAGGCTGTCATGAACAAAATGATTATCTGAGAGTGTGCTGCTTTCAAAAACCGTAAAAAACTGCATGGGCACACAGAAAGCAGTGTAAAACAGTATTAAATGCCGGCTGGTGCGTCAGGACCCGCACGCCAGATCCGAACCGATTGTCAAGAATGAAACTATGATGTAAGATGACCGGGAAGTTTCTGAGATGCTCAGATTGGTTTTAGTGCATCCCGCAAGACTGGGAAACTCGACATCAACCATTGAGTGGGAAATTGCCAGTGTCACTCCATGTAAGAATGCATTTTGTAGCGAAGATAGCAGCTGTGATTACTTAGTCTTAGTTTGTACCCTGTAATCCATCTCCGTCGGCTAGCATATGCCCGTGAAAAACATGCTCTTCTCCTGTACACCCCCTAGACTGCAGTCAAAATGTCGACGGATGGTTGTGTGCGCTTCTGCGATTCCTACGTCTTTCTTTGCCCGCCCTCTAAGCCTCAGTACGTGGAACTCGGGTGGTGCAATGAAAGACCACAGACTATGCTCACGGCTGATTACGAACAGTGCTTGGCCGCTGGTGATGTGGTCGTGCGTGACGGGAACGGAGTGACTGCATCCACGTGTATTCAGCCCGTTGCACGTTCTGTGTTTCAGATATTCAGGTGAGTGATACCCTCTGGATTCCCCGTCAGAAGTCGTGCATAAGTAACGAATAGGCAAATACTGTGTGTGAAAGTCATCGCAGTAATACAGCAGTGAATATTTTGAGCCGAAAATTGACACTCTGTTTGATAAACGTTCACTGTGGAGTCGAATTTTCAGGGCGAAATGTAGCTGAGAAATGGTTGCAATAAGATAGGGTAGATCCAAGAATGGCTTCTGGAGGTCAGTTCAGCTTGAGGACTGAGTCGCCTCGAAATCGCTGCATTTCATTTTGATGACCATACCAGTAGTCTGGGGTCTGTCGGTAATTTCAGAGTTGAATGCGATTTGTCCTGATTATCACTCGAAGCGATCATTGGCTTTAAACCATACTACGTTAGTATGAAGAGATATTTTGATTCAATGTAACGGCTGAGTGCAGTGTCATGTGGCCAGCTGTAGCATACTTTTGTCCCTCAAAGGAAGCAAGGCTCTACCTTGTGAAGGGATAGTGCGCCCCTCGTATGCGTCTAAAATACCGAGTTTTCAGCTAACTGAATGCTCCGATTCCACACCAGACTGCAGGTATTTGAGAAACTGTGCTTTAATGCATGTTTTGGAGACAAAAGCAGTAGCAGATTATTAAAATATGTATGTAATATGGTTAAGGATTCTTCTAGAACACGGGTACTATCTTTTCAGCAGCAGCAGCTTTAAGCGTTTCCTTCGGTGACCTCGGAATAGGTCAGTCGTTTAGGTGAAGGTGCTCGAGGAATTTGTATTCCCGTCATCCTTGGTAGTTATAAGTTCATTTGCTGGTGCTCACAGGGAAATCCACGAAAGGTACTTTCTGCCAGAAGTCTACAGGATTTTAAACTGCCAGTAGCTTCCACCTCTCTACAGCGTTCCAAATTTCTTTCTTCTGAAAAGTGATTTCAAGAAAAAAGGGTCTCTAATCCCATGATTCATGGGAAAATGTGGCAAAATTCATGTCGCTAAGACGTCCATTTTGAAACTCACATGTTTGGTTCTGCATCTAAGGTATCTTAGACTTGGTTCAGTCGGCTAAGCAGGTTACAATAAGGCTAAAATTCAGAATCCTACCTTTACCATCTGATGATTGTTTAGCTATCTCTTGGACAGCTTTAGGTGTCCTTCCTCAAATCAAACGCTTCTGTAACATTTATATCTCCACTATCATCATCGACAACATATCACTAATGTGAACCATGGTCAAATGACATACAGCCCTAAGGAACGAGCACCCTACTATTGAGATGAGGGAGTAGACAGGGTTGGGGCTTAGTGAAAAAAACCTTTTATACTTGGGAGGACAAGGACATGCCATGGCCCATTCTGTGCGGCATTTTCATTAGTGAGGGGTGGAAGTGCAACGTCATACTTTCTTTGGCAGACGAATGCAGGTTATGCGTTCAGCACATGAAAATCACTTTAATCAGATAGGTCTCCTATATATCACCTATATATACCAGTGTTTCCGAATAATGACCAAGTGCCGGTTACACTTCAGTTCGTCGTGGACAAATTACAGCTGGCTCGGTGCCAGTGTGTTACAAAGACGCAGGCGATGGAGGGCTTGGAAACTAAGTACCAGTAAATGATCTTCCCAGTCAATGTCTAGCTTAGTTGGGTCAATTTTCTTTTCTTAAGGTGGTTCAATTACTGAGAATACATCAAGTGAAGTTTGTCCTATGCGGTATCGACCGTGTGATCTGAAAGTACCTGCACCTGACATTTTGGTGGCAGTTATTGTGTGGGAATTTTCTGGATTATTGTACGACCACCTGTTTAACTAGAGAGACAAACTTTCATGCTCAAGTTTATCTTGAAAATTCATAAGGGACTCAGATGTTAGCTACTTTCGAAATTCGGCTTCATTCGTGAAAATAGTCCAAGGTTAAGAGCTTCACTCTACTCCTCTCAGTCCAAAACAAGTCCATGGAAGTAAAAAAGAATCTGGTGAGCGAAATGTATTCATCTGCAAACAAATTTGGTTTTGCGAGAGACTCTGGGCTTAGAAACACCATAAACGAGAGATTCAGCTGGGTTCCAGATGAGTCTCTCGCAAAACCAAGTTTGTTGGCAAGTGAGTGTTTTCGACTTATTTTCATGCAATTTGGTTTCAAGTAGAACATAAGATTGACGGAAACTTGGGGACTGTGCCTACCTCATTGGCCCCCAGAAGGGCGAAACTGGTCGTGCGCTGTTGAAAATTTTTTAACAACCTTATGAGTAGTGTATTCAGTCTGGTTAGCATTTGAAACGAAATTCTACGTTTTCTGTTCGTGTTCGATAACGTGATGAACACGTTAATTTTAAACAAGCAGATTTGCTCCAATGAACTTGTGACTGATAAAAGACGGATTTATTTTCGAGAAATACACTCATTTCAAATCAATTTTGGTTTTCACGGGAGACTCAATTGAATTTCTCGTTTATGATGTCCTCCAACTGAATGTGCTGCATACAGGCCGCCTCATGATTCAGTTGGCACGATGTTCGAGATATCGCAAGAAGGGCAAAACCAGTCGTGAGCTGTCGAAGAGTTTTCAGCAACCTTGTGAGTAGTTTCCCTTACGGATTTATTTTCTTATTATCGTTGTGGCCTTCATTTTCGTCCCTCTAGGTGAGGATCTCAATGTTCATGTTGAGAGGACGATAGCTGGTTCGCTCGCTTAGCTATGGATTCGATCCACCAGACAAGCTGGGATGACCGATGTTTTGTGTGTGCACCTGAATTTGTTTGTAGTAGACTCTAACGTAGCATCGATGGATTGTTGACTAACCTGTACTATGAGTAGTCATTATCTAGGTGACACTATGCTTAGTGTTTCCGGTTCTCCATTGTGGTTGTGGACTGCTTGCTTCCATCACGAACGAACCTCTAGCCCCACCAACAATTCTGCACTCTAGACCGCAGGGTCGCGGAGCTCGCCAGGCCTGCAGTGAAGTTGGTTTTCTGGCAGAAATTCTTGAAGAACTTGGTCCACAGATATGGAAACACAAGAAAAATCGAATTTGTTTCTTACGCCATCGTGTGGTGTCAAAACAACGCTTCGGAAAATCGAGGCGCTAAAAATGCTGACTCTTAACCTATAATTATTTTGAAGGTTCCGTCTAAACGAAGTTACGCATCACGTAGACCAGATGGACACAGTCTTTTCCCTATGACTTAACGGTAAGCCAATGCTCAGGCGAAGTCGATAGCATAAAAGACGGTTAAACCCGGTCGATAAATTGACCTGTTTACCCAAGTGTGTCCTGTCTGATTTAGGCGTCCAAAAATAGATCATAATAGATGGAGTTACATTCACTTGCAAATAAAGGTGATGTTAACAGGTCATTCGAACGAAGTGTGGCCGCTCCAAATATCGTTCCAAATGAAACATGAAACAGCTTCTGTACAATAGATTCAGCAATGAGCTCAATTATAAACAAGGGATTTTGTTGAAATTCAGTTGATCCTCCACCCTACTTTGCGAAACGAGTGCTAATCACAACAAAGTCCAATTTAGGGCCCAAACCAAGATAAAATCGGTGAAAATTTGAAGAGCAAGCCAAAATTCTTTGGCCCGAAAAATTGCCAAATGAGTAGTGAACTATCCAGAAGTTTTCATCAACCTAAACGGTTCCGTCATTGCAAGGTAAATCCGATTCGACAGTCCAAAAGCAGTCAATTTACAAAGTTGCTTTTAGCGGACAACACATCGAATCCATCCACTCATCACTCTGTAAGCAACAGTGGTGCTTTTTTGTTTGAATACCTATTGTTCCCACAGCTATGTCAACTGCAAAAGAGCTGTTACAAGCGATACAAGGTGAACCAGTTCTCATTGGCTATCTTGTCTCCCTTCGCTAATGGTACAACGTGTGGCCATTATGTCAAGCATTTTAATTAAGTCCGAGTTTTCTGGATTGCCGTACGGATGATCCACCTATTGAGCCATTGTGGATACTCCGTTCATGTGAAATCCAAGTGGTTTCTTCATTTGCTCAAAAAAATAGGTTGCTACTCCTACATTTACTCAGCGATTGCTCTTGTCAAGAACCAGATTGCGGTATGATTACGGAACTAGTGTGCTAAGCATAACGTCACCTTTCGCCAACTTTCCCTTTTTTACAACGTACTCTCACTCATCTGTGATAACATATCCGTCTAATGACAGGAGTCCTCTTTGTCAGTTCCGATGCACCGAGGTAGGAGACACAAAGATTTTCGAATTAACGGAACCTATAATTTCTGCATACAACTTCGAGGATTTCCAAAGTGCACAAATGCCAAGTAAAATACTTCCAGAAATTGAGCCTGGATCACCAGTTCAGATAAAACCAAATTAGCGTGTGTGGGTGTGTGGGTCAAAAAAGGTCCGGATACGTTCGACCAAGGAAACCGGAGAGCTTCTGGCATCACTGCAGGGGATAGTGTAACCTGATGCTAAGCTGTTCAGTCACACAGATGATTCTATATCGTTTCCATTTCAGTCGACGTGATTGAATTCCTTGAGAGACCCAGAAAGACTAACTCGGACGTACTCTGTAGTGTGTTAATCAAATCGTGTTAAAATTGAACGGTTTATGGATGCCCTGTTACTCCTCATAAGGCCGGGTGGCATACGTTCCTGTTTTTGTCTGATGTGTCGTCCAAGTTACTCGGTAGCGCAGCTTCTTGGGAAGACATCTTCTATTGTAAGTTCAACTGAAGCCAGAAAACCCATAGGTAAAGACAAAGGGGCCTTGTTATCGTAGTAGGATCGATAGGGGATTCTTAAACCAGTTACTTACGCTTCACGTTCTTTGTCGCCTACCGAGAGGAATTGCGCACAAATTGACAAGGGTTTATTGGTGATTCTGTTTGGAGTAACACGTTTTCAGCAAAAGTTCTACACATCTACAGACCACACGCCTTACTCGGAATTATCGGAGAAAATAAGCCAATACCTCAAATGACACCGCCCAGACTGTAACGCTGTGCCTTAAAACTTGCCTGCTATCGGTATCATTTGCAGTGCGTTCCTGGACAAGTGAATTTAATGGCGGGCGCCCTAAGTCGCCTACCGCTACGAGATGTGCCATTTCACACACCGAAGCCATCCGGCAAATTTAATGAGTTGGGTTGACGATTTACCTACCACTGCCGCGGAAATACTCTCACGCGTGGTTCGTTTAACTTCATATGGATATCCGGAGAATGTTGGAAGTACACTAAGTGAATTCCGTGAATGATCGTCGGGACTAAGTGTAGAAGATGGATGGTGCAAGAGTGATAGTACCAAGACGCTACCGCACGGAAATTATAACGGGATCATATTCAGGCCACCCAGGTAACACTCGAATGAAGGCTTTAGCCGGACAGTACTTCTTGTGGCCCGGTATCGATCATGATGTGGAGATGAAGGTGCATCAGTTCGAGGCATGTCAGCAAGATAGGGCTTTGTCCACAGCAGCACCCATATCACCATGGCAGTGGCCGTCATGACTGTGGAGCTGCGTACACGTGGATTATTGTGGCCCTGTTCAAGATTATATGATCCTTGAGATTGCCGATGCGTATTCCAAGCGGTGCCTACTAAAACTGCATCTAGTGCGTCGACCATATCTTCGCAGCACTTTTGCATCGCATGGTGTATTTGATACACTTGATTCCAATAACGGCACGGCTTTCACCGGTGCGGAATTCCAACTGTTTTTGAAAACCAACGGGACAGAACATGTTTTAACGGCACCATCGCAACCCTGTCGCCAGTGTCGTAAGTTTAATTTAAGTCAAAAACACATGGGAATGGACACGGATGTATTGTGTACGTGCGGCCAAACAGGTCCGCCCTGTAACGAGTCCAGTCATTCCACAAACAGTTCTCTGATGCATTGAAGGATAGACATGCGTGCGTGCAAACCACTCGCACATGCATCTAGTCAGCCACTAAATTCACACGCCAAATCGGTGGTGGAATGACGGACGAATACGCACACGCACTGACACATTGAAGTGGTTAAGACATCTATTAACTTGTTTTAGGCGTGTTTGGTACGCAGGCTTTCATGTGAAGGAATAGCAGTCACCAATTGTGGCAGCATGGCGCTTTCTTTTCACTTTACTGAGTCGATTGGTCTGGAGACTGGTAGATTAAGGTGTACGGACTTCTGATATTCCATGCCAGGTTATGGCTAAATTTTGCACCGTGCTGCTGGCATGCCGAACGAACCACGTGCTACAAACGTAATACACTACTTATGTGGTTGCTGCAGCTTTTTCGATAGCAATTCCACGAGTAGAATATTACGCCTATACAATGTATTGCTATACCCTGAACGTCGTACCAGATGAAACATGAAGCGGTCTGGTAGAGCACATCCAGTTGCATGAGAACATCACAAACGAGAGATTTCAGGTGTATCTCCGTCGAAACTAAAGTGGTATGCAGATGAGTGTTTAATTCAAACACATTAATAAAACACATTTATTGTGCCTCAGAGATTCACAGTAGTTTATTTTCGTATAAAATCCGAAAATTGGGAAGGTCGCGACATTAACGTGGCGATGATGATGACGAGGACGTTGATAATGTTGATGAAAATCATGCTGATGAAGATGATGGCGATAAATTTATTAATCAGTCGTAATCCGTCAAACTTCCAGTAGCGCATAAAACATCGCAAACCAGAATGAACAACTCATCATGGCACCAGAATTCAACGATGGTACGGTGATGGTGCTGGGAGCTAAAACTTTGTGCGTCTTTCCAGCAATAACAGTAGAGGAAAACCTAGAGACTGTGTGAATAGGCTGATTGTGAGCACTTCAAGTTGAAACCGAAAAACAAACAATGTAATGTGATTATCCTTGAGCCTAAGGGGGCTTGTGATTTAACCACTTCTTTATTTTTGAGGCTTTGTGTGTGAAGGTCACACAACTGATAAGCATTCTACGTAGCGCTGCTATCTAAGTGAAATGAGTTCACCTAATTAAGGCCACATCACACACATTCCCCATGGTCATGTGGTTCACGACACTGTTAGGCTGGAATTCGGAGCACGGGGCGACGAGAACTATGTGCCTAATTGTATGGTCGATTGAAAAAGTGTTTTTTAGTTTAATGTGGTTCATATATTCGGATCATAGTTTTGAACGTTATCAGAGCGCAAGGAATTTTGTTGTGTCATGTCCTCGGACTTGGTTAGCTGGAATAGGTTGTGGGAACACTGGCTTGGCCATTTAAAATGTGACTGCTCTACGGTGATCGTGCAAAACTCACAGGAGATCGTCGCAGTTGACGGGATGTACTGTGAGCTGCTTTTCATTATGAGTAAGAATGCAAACAGTAATTCCCCCTTAGAGGGAAACGCATAAGGTGCATGAACTATCCCTTTATTCTAGATTGTGATCAAAGAAAAGCGTCCAAAGCTGCGATGGAAGTAAATCCTCGGATTAGAATTCATCCCCCCAAAAGATCAACTCTACAGAGTAATCGTTAAATGATGGTTGCTATACTAATCTTATACAAACTCTGTCAAATCAACAAATGATATCTGTCATTGCAGTTCCTCTAGCTTCCGGTCCATCTAGAATTGTGTGGACAGAGCGAACATAACCAAACCAAAACGCATTCCTGAACACTGACCAAAGTACCACACGTCTGTTACTTTTGTGTGTGTTCCGTATACATATTTTTCAGTTTGTCTGGTCAATATCCTGGTGTCTGCGCGCGCGGGGCCTCATAGGAATGAAAACACTCCTGGTGGCACATTATGGACTGAGAAGGTAGATCGCGGTCACGTATGCATGCCATCGTTTCTTCTTCATCTGTAAAGGGTTTCGGATTCGACCACGATATCACTGGCCAGGTTTTGTTAACGTCCCCTTCCAAGGAGTACTGGTGAAGGTGAAACGATATATGAGAATACATACTGTCGAAATACTCGTAGGCAGAATGCTCGTACATTTCTAGCTGGCTGGCTCTAGATCAGGGAACTGGATATTTTGGATTTGAACAGGTGGACCGAGTCATTTTGACCAGACTTCCGGATTGCTGAAATACCTGTGTGATCTTAGACAATATGAGCGAATTTGTTGACCAGTATCATCACTGTCCGACACACAGGAACACTGGTATCATCAATAGTTCAAACAGCGTCGGGTTTCATCAGCTAAGTCTCGTTTTATCTAACGATATAGTAGACAAATATCACCAAAACAAAAGTCAAGTTCACCTTCACCTACACCACAGTCTGTGACGTTGTTCTCGCTCTTTGTTCCTTCCGTGAACTTTCATTCATTAAAACACATCCAACTTTCGGTGCTAGGAGGATAGCCCGAAACAAACGCTGGACCAGTCCAGCAGTGAAGCGTACTATGAACAAAGCCTCAAACTAAGTGTGGCACGTTCGGGTATCGGCCTTTCGTTTGTCTGGAAATCATGATCTTTTTTGTTAACATCTATTCTGAACCAATAGCTCTCAACGGGGCCGTGCAACTCCGTTTGTATCGACCGAAACTATACGAGCACAACTCTCTACACAAGGGTTGGTGCGTTTGTCACATGAAAAACAAGACGAACTGGTCACGTCGTACATGCAGTTTGCAGTCGTTTATGTGAGAATAATTTTTCAACAATCTGCCAAGTTCAGCCTCTATGCAACTACCGTAACACAGAGCAAAAAAGAAAATTCGAATTTCCTACCGTTTGTAAGGAATTCATAAAGACAACCCCAACTGATATGACAAAGCAGCTCATCTTCACGATGCAACTTGAATAGATTTTGAACAACGACGCAGCGATATCAACAAGGGAAAAATCAAGTTATTTTGGGGGCTCTCCTCAAGGAGTCAGGTGGATTCGGCCGATGAACTGTCTAAAGGTTCCCAAGGGAATTGAACTCACAGGCTAGATAACCAGCTGGAAGGCAGATGTGGCATGCAAAATCGTTGAAAGCCCTTTCCGCATACCAGTTACCAACATCCTTACACAACACCGTCTAAGTGATGTCCACATGGCATATCCACATTTCGGACGTATGAAACTATTGCTCTCAGTTATGCAGTGTCTAAGGCGCATCATCAGTTCCCGAAAGTGAACTTCAAGGCCAAACAGAAAGTGCTTTCTAGAGAAAGTTTAAGGTGGAGGTTTCCAACTGGTCCGCGGGCGAGTTTGGCCCTGACTATCAGACAGACCAGACAATTTGAACGTGACGACCGAAACAACATGATTTTGAATATCCAGGTGCATCTACTTCAGGTGCAGTCGGTGTACATGGCGGTTAGGTTATAGTTGACCAACCACTGAAAGCAAAGTTTGGAGAACTCCAGGACATCTTACTTCCAAAAGCTAATACTCTAGGGTCACTTCATACCCATAATCTCGCTGAGTAATTGCTATGAAAAAATTTGGGATAGTTGCGGCGAGAATAGCTTTTTGGATTATCTGCCAGATGAAACTAAGCCTGTGAGACGGATGGTGGATAAAGGAGGAACTATGAAGAGTTCTGCGTAATTTCACGGACGAAAGCGTGACCTAACACTATAGAGACTGGCAGCACAGTAGGAATATGAAACAACTTATCTTGAATTTAACTCCAAGCATTCAGTCAACTCAGAAATAGCAAGCAGCTGCAAGAAAATTGTAGCAGTTCATGAGTCCCAGGGTTGGCCTCTGTTTGAAGTCAAATGTCTAATTAACCCGATAACAGTGACTCAACAGTCTCCTGGTACTTGAGCATCCTGTCGAGTTTTGCCGAATAATCTGTCTTTTGATGAGTCGGTAAATTGACGACAGTGTGGCTCCATCTATTCCACATACTTTTACGAGCGGGAATGTTATGGCGCTTACACAAACTGATTTAGTCGGCTTCCAGATGAGTCTCCTGTCTAAATCGAATGCATGTAATTTGCAAACTGCGTCCGATTAAAGATCGAGCAGAACATAATGTCGACGAACACTTGAAGATTACACCTATTCAGTTCTCCCCAAGAAGGGGTTATGAGCTGTCGAGGAGTTTCCTGCCATCTCGTGAATAAGGTTCTGTTAAGTCTGGAATTTGTTGTTTCCAGGAGGTAGGGGTTTAGACTGTAAAGGGGGATTCTGTAAGGGAGTCTGCTTATCGCTATCGAAAAGTAGTCTTTAGTGTACTGCTGGCACACAATCGAAGGTAACTGGTAGATAGTCAAGGAAGCACTAGAAGCCTCAGCAATTGAGCCAAATGTCCGATCCTTGCCGAAAGTATGGCATAAAATGAAGAGACGTTCGTTGTAAATAGACAAAGACGTGCATCATGTGGGAAGGAGGAAAATAAACCACTGTTCTTGGCTCAAAAGGATCCGAAGTGGTTACTTTAAGATGATTGACTATTGTTAGTCACTGTAGGGATATCTGTGCACTTGAGATGCGAACGTATAGTTTAATCACAATAAAGGAATTTACTGATTGCGCCAAACTGTCCTTCACCGTCAGCATTTGTCATCTGAAAGCCGTCCTGTCAAAATCAAAGGGTGGAACTTGTAGCAAAAGCAGTGTGTGTGAAGATGGCAGCCTATGATGTTTTTTCATGACTGAAGGTCTCCATAGAATAGTATTTTATGGGGATAACAGCACGTCTGACATGAACCAGCCCATCATATTTCGCAACATTTCCAACTGATCGATCGAAATATGTGCGACTCATGAACTTTTGAGGCATAACAAGTGGCTCCTTATGGTTATGGGTGGATGGCATCTGTCATGACCACAATATCTTCGCACTTCGACGACGCTCCTGACTGAAGATCACTACTTCAACTCTTTAATTTTGATGAGTATGAGAGCAAGATATCGAAGTATGAAAAGCAGGCCCTTATGATAGCGCCTTGAAAGTAGCCTATCCTATCGTGATAAGTAACCCAGGAATCACCCTGAAACAAGGCAAATGTCGTGCATCGTGGGATTTGGCATAATTATTCTTTGGATAGAAAACGAGCCAGCTCCCTAAGAAATCACCTGTCGGGTTACGCAGCAGATCGTCTGTAAATCCGACAAAGAGCCGAACAGAAAAAAAGTAAACGGGAGAATAAGCAGTGTATATGCCACAAAAAGGAAGTCACGATTGCATTGACAAGACCCCCATTTGTTGTATGACGACAACAACATTAGCGATATAAAGATTAGCGCTGTTTGTCATGACGGTGATGAGCACAGTGCACATGCTGATGATGATTGTGATCCTCCAACTTTGTGCTCTGTTGTCACCATTGTCATCGAAGCGCTGAGTCTACACGAAAATGATCAACTTTTTTGGGTGCGGAGTTTCAAATACTATGAAACTTGGGGCTTCCCTGTCAACCGGTTAAACGTCCAATGCTAAATGCAGTGAGGCATAAGCATCTCTAGACCCTTGAAGGCCACAGAGTATATTTGAAGTGATTGCAAACGGTGGACGCATAGAAAGTCTCAAGGAACTTTGGATGACAGTGAGGGCGAATCAGCGGAAATTTTCAATATTTTTTATCAATTATGAGACATGGGTTTCATAAGTGAACATATTTAACGTACGGTCTGATTGAAGCTAAAAAAAATCGTGACCTTAGAGGACCTTTCAACGCCCGAGGGAAAGTCGTATTAATCCTGGGATTTTGTTTACTGTGTTCGCTGGATTCTGCGATTGTGAAGTATCCCCAGACCCCACTGTGTGATTGCCCAAAGATCCCTCCTGTGGTGTGTGTTTGTTTTCGGAAAATGTGGTATGATCAAGACTTTCTCAGTGGGCATGTGTTCTGTATTCATGTTTCACAACGGTACATGGGTTAGTGGAGATGGACTTGTATTGGTCAAGGAGAATGTCGACAGTTTTCTTCATCGGCAGCGAAGCATCGGTTTTGAACACTGAAGTCACGCCGTCGATGATGATGATGGTGATGACGACGTAAGTACAGATGCAGTACAGAAGTTAGCGGTCCGTTGTGAATTTGGTCACTATTGAAACATGTCCCTTCCTCTTCCTTTTCGGAGTAGTTGAGGCATAGCCCTTCCGAAGCTTCTTCCGTAGAATTTCGTAAGTGGTTTCTTTGTGGCGACACCATTCACAGTCCTGTCTGACAAGCATTTTCTTGGTCCTACTTCTTGTCTGGCTAGGTGAATTGGAGACGATGGGCGACATGGTTCCTGAATCTGGATCTGTTAACATCATGATTCGGTTTTTGTCCGAAGATATTTTTTCTATAGTCCTTACCGGACGCTGCGAAGAAATTAGATGGTTTCTGTTTGGATACGAAGAATAAGGGAGGCTTATCTTCCTCATACCTCACGTGGTTGAATTGGAGACTCGGCTGTCACTGTGACCTGATTGTACTCGCAGTCAGTGAATTCGACCACTAACTATTCGTTAGTCCGAATTGAATCAAGTCGAGAACAGATGATTGATCCAATGTATCGAACTGTTTGTTTTCGATAGATCGGTTGTTGATTGTCTTCGAATGGAATTCGCCGCTGGCATGGTAAACCATCCGGAAAAGTCATACACTTATCGGTCCAAGGACCTGGGACATATTGGCCACCATTCTCCCACAAACAATTTGATACCAGTTCTCCTGACTTAGTCAGGCAGTGTTTTAGTTTGTGCCAAGTAGGCCAGTTTCCCCAAACCGTCATCGATCCTTACATGGAAACCTATGCTTGGCTTGCCTTGGGCTTAAAATTTTACCACATTTTGGTTGAGACAATCAGACCCTAAGCCTCAGCGATTCAAGATCTTTTCCCCTCATAAATGACTTTTGGATCGACTTATTTGAATCGGTCATGTGACTTCGCCGAGCAGCCGCTGGTGAATAACCAGGCTACTTATCCTGCTACTTCCGATTTATGGTTCACAGAATTTTTGTTCGAAAATAATTTTACCTTCGTCATTATATTCCATATATTTTCAGGTTAAAACCTTCGGGCGTTTTTCGTCGGATCCCTAGCAAGAAATCCAAATATCAGTCGGCTTCCAGCTAGAATGGTCCAAAGAATATTCACCTCTAGCATCAAACCCGAGGAGCTCTACACCTCTCACGACGTCTCAGTTTGACACGGAATCATCTATAACTGTTTGATAAGCTCACCCAACGCGGGAATTTAATCTAGAGGCCATCTAGAAAATACCGGGACCTCTGAAAATTGGAAAGTTTTAGAAGTTGCTTTAAAAGGGTCCAAATTTAATGTGACGATTTGCTGCCGGAATATCCTTTCAAATGCGAAATTCCGAAAGAACCAATGCCTTTCTGTCTGTTTGGTGAAGTTCCCTGACACTACCTGGAATCTGTCATCTGGATTTTAGTGCAGTTTACAACTTCAGGTGGTGTTGCTTGGCAATCGGGTGTGGACAATTCTTCCACGAAGAATCAGCAGATTATTGATGCATCTAGTTTACCCTAGTCAAATAATAAGGTATTAAGCACCAAATTACTGGATATGATATCTGGATCATTTTTGTGAGATCCTACCTGTCAAGCCTATTGTTATCTTGTTGACGACTGTGTATGTACACAACGATAATTCACCCTGAAATCTGCCAAAAATGGACATTTTGTGCAGTGTGTTGCCCCAGAATGTGCTCCTATCTTTGTTGGATTTCCAGTGTTAAACTGTAAAATCTAGGTGTACCGTGTGTTTCGGTTACTTCACTTCTTGGAACAGTTATTCTGTGGTGCCACTATGTCACGCTGATACGGTACAGGTCTGCTAAGAGCAGTGACTCACAGTAATCTCAAAGACACCGGTTAGGTAGTTAACGTCAAAACGCTTATCACTGATGCTCACAAAACCACCGCCTTCCATAAGGTCGATGGCCCAAAACTCTCCACTGAAACGAGAGAGAACCAAAGCATGGAAGCCATTTTAGAAAGAGACTGACGTGCCTGACGTGGCACCCTTTATTTGGCATGACGGAGAAGGCAACCAATCGTTACGGCTTGTCGGTTCACCAATGACATCGATGGATTAGCCAGTGGTATGAACCAACGAACCTTTTTCAAACGTCAAATCGAAGGGCGGGCTCTCCGAAAAAACCAAACATTCGTCAAGCTATATTGAGTTTTTACCAAAGTGGACTTGAGAGCGATTCTAACAAATGATATATGTTCCGAATTTCGAAACCTCTCACCAAATAGATGGGAGGACATCCGTTCATTTTTACAGGTATATAATGAGTTCCTAATATTTCTGCAGTGGATTTTAACGGAGCATACGAGCCACATAAATCACAAATTCAAACGGTGCTGCATGTACATATGCAAAACAAGCTCTGATCCGGTTACACTTTTGGACAGCGCACTGAGGCAGTTTCTAATTATACGCGACATCGGCGCGAGTAAAAGTTTGGATTGACAGTTACATCGCCTTAATTGCAACAAACAGTCGTTTTTACTCAGTCGATTCAGCTTAGTTTCGAGGCTCTTACCAACTTAACCATGCTGTTCGCGCACAGATGTTGTTGCAAAAGCATGTTTCTGATTTTGAATCAACTAGCACGCTTGGTTGACAATGTAGACAAGAAAACGGTGGATGAAAACAGCGCTTGTTTACAACGCGATTCTTTTAATTGTGGTCAAGAAGTGTGTAATCTGATCCGTGTTTTTCGTCGCATGTTTTAGGTCACGAATAGAATATACGTGCCTGTTTACTGGTATTGACCGAAGTTTTCTGCTGAGGTGGATCACAATCATTCATAGATAATAACAGACTGAAAAACAGTTACTCAAGGATCTAGGATGCTAGAGTTGCTTGGGTGGAGCGGTGCCTTATCTGTCAACACAAGTCAAGCAGTTGTCTGAACAATTGCCAGAGGCTGAAGGATGGTGTGCTGACCTGAAATACAGAGGGCTCCGGGGTAGCATACTGTTATTGATTTTCAACAAGAAGGGCACTGTTGTACGGTGTCCCTGGCTTTCCGACACCGCGTGAACCGTGCCACAAAAGTCTTGGTAACTGTCTATCATCAACTGCTGAGGGCTTTTTGCTGAATGCGCGTTCACGCAAAAGGCCCACAACAACGACAAAACTTCTGTGTTTACTAATCAGCCGGTTTTCGTAGGAGTGGACAGCAGAGATCTCTTCCTGTGTCCATCTACTGCCCCCAGGATTTACGAACTATGTCTTAAATTCTTCGCGCTCTTGATAAACAGGATTTCCTTTTTCACCAGCCCAAAGGCACTTCCGGACGATTGTGTGGTTACCTATGGAATTCCGATACAATTCCGTTTGGCAAATACAAATATTGGTCCCGAACGAGTCTACCTGGCCAGCGACAACGCGTCGCCAATGAGCGCAAATCGAATGTCCGGACATCAACGTGTGTTCCTTACGACAGACAAAGACAGCTTCCTGACACACTGGAAAATCGAGCACCAAAATCCAGATCTACGTATGGAGTCTGAGGGATGTCCAGTAAAAGTAAGTTCCGCAGAGTTTGCTGCTCTTCTTCTCTTTGAAGACTATTTTAGCTTGAGCATAATAGAATGCCCGGTGAGTTTCGTTTTTAAACGACTCTGGTCTGCGGTCACCCTAGTTCTCTTCACGGAATATGCGATTATTCATCATTTGTAGCCGACCCGAACAAAATCACTTGTCGATCAAATGCGCCTTGAAATTCCAATCAAGACAGGTATGTGGTGGGTGACCTTGTCGATCGACCGAGCGCCGTCGACCAACAATCCAAAGTTCAGCACACATGATATGTGAGGGTGCGATTTGCATTTCAGCCTTCTTTGTTGACAAGCTCATTCAGAAACAAATGCATGTTTGTTGCATAGAAACGAGGCTTTCCAGTACGGTCCAGGAAAAAGAGATTTGTTGAACGGGATTGGTTGAAAGCCACAGGACAACATGCTCATTAATAACTACCAAGGTTTCCCCCTGGGTAACTAAACCTCAGTGATATTTTTCTCGAATTTTCATTCCTCTTGTCTCTGTAACTACAATCTACATAATACAATTGAAATCAAATGGGTTATGTTTTCATGAAAAAAAACTGATTTTCTTGAGAAGCCAAATTCAAAGCCATCTAATAATTCGAATCTACGTTTATCCATTTAGTTTAACCCTACTCTTTAGAAACTTCATTCTAGAATTTCTTGAAACTTGAACAACTTGGAGTAGTCAACGCCTTTTTGTTAGCACTTCCGAATGCATGCAGCATTGTTGTCCATATGGGTTTCTCAGATTCTGATAACACTCATTTTGTCCAGCACATCCCATCCGTTCTTCTATGAATCCGATATGTAGTATCCCAAAGTGAGCAGACAGTTCGAAGCAAACCAAATGGATTATCCCCCATCTTGTCCGAAATTTAGTTCAACCACTCATGCTGTTGTCATTCAGTCGAGCACGACCGGGATGTTACTGTATGTTATCAGATGTGAATTTTGCGAATATTTGATCCTCCTTCCATTTTTTCACGTCATTTTTATGGTGACGCGCTTGAAAGGTAATCTTTTCGAATGAATTTTATCTTTACTAATAATATTTGGCTCTGCTTTTCTCGCCTTTTTCTGTTCCGTCAGTCCGATACGTTGGTTTTGATCAAGCATTGCCGCACAAACGCTGCAATTGCCGTTGAGGACAGGTTCACAAAAAAGTAAGTATTTGTTGGTTTTGGGGTAGTGAGACCCATGTAGAGAAAAGAAAGGGTCAAGATTCTGTTGCAGTCACTTTAGTGAAAACAGTATTATAGAGAATGTTATGCATGTGTATAGTTATATGGGAGACTCTGTTCCCCAGAATATGGATGTCCCCATCTAAAAGAACTACTTCATCTGGCGAAATTTACCATCAGACCGGCGGGAAACATGCTGTAAGAATTGAGGAAATTTGGTACCAACACTTGAAAACACTGAATGCCTTTTTACCATGTAGGAAGTGCGAACTCCCCTTGGTATGTGGTTTGGTTTGACAGGTGAACCTACGATAGAAGGAGTGGTCCCATGGCTCATTTATATTGCAGAGACCCAGGCAATCTGCCTTGAAGCGTTTGGAAACATTATTGATCCGACTGTACTAATCAGAAACTAGTATTGAACTGGAACGTTCGGTGACAGCTGAGTTGTATAGGTGTTAATTTGCCTAGCCGCCAAAATGTCACGTCACGCAAAATAAGGTATTCGCATCCCTCACAGACTAAGTGAAGATCCCCAAAACCGGTCAAAGACTTCTGGGTAGCTCTCAAGCTGTTAAATTTATCTATTGACGAAATCGCAGTATCACTGAAATACAAACAGGTCACGAAACTTTTCACCTGCTGGTGGCTTGGCCAGATTGTACCGTGTATTGATGGTAGACTGTCGCTGAAGATTACTGCCAAGTTGTGCAACACAACCTTGGCTATTCAGTCCTGAGAAAATAACTCAAACGCCCTTCTACAGAGTAAAATCTTATGGCTGCGATATCTTCAAGGTACATTTTAGAGGGTATCAACTACGAGGAAACCGACGATTGCCTTCTAACATGAAAACAATCAGGTGGTCCTGCAGGATCTTCAACTCCAGATGAAACTGAAAGTTTTCCCCATGGTTCTGATAACCGCTCGAACTTTTGAATCGGTTTTGTTCGCCCCTTCAGACTTCGCCCTAGTTAATTAATCCGCTTGCAAGTGGAGTCGTTAAATCCGAAAACGATCAGTGTTCAACAGATGATAGTCGGACAGTAGGCTGTTAACTGGTCATCACTACGTGTGATAGGGTGTACACACTGTGAATCCTAAGGGTTTTCTCAATGAAACTAGGCAACATGTCAAAATATCGGTAGCCGGGATGAATGCATTTATTGATCAGGTTGATCCGTGCGTCAAGCCTGATAATTACCGGACTAGCGTTGCGTCATTAATTGGAGACACATTATCAGTGCGCACTGACGATATCTTCTCGTTTGGTGACAAAACATACGCAAGTTAACTGCTAGGTTCGGCGAACCAGTCAACAACCACAACAGCAAAGTTTGCTTTAAAGGATCTTTTGTTGCGAGCATTGTTCGAAGTGAATATGGCTGCGCTATAGCATTTTCAGATGGCTTGAGCAAACGAGCCATCATCAGGCGTTACCCATGCGCAATTTGTACTGAGTCTAGTTGACAGAGTTGTTTACCGGCAACCCCAAGACTTAGTTTTCAAAAGACAACCACATCACGCTATTCACCAGGGACGCACATAGACACAGCCATTAAAATACACATAAAGACGGAAAATGGAATAAGCATCTGGCAGTTAACCCCAGTTTATGTGGTTGTATGGTAGTGATGACAGTGGGTCAGTATCCAAACGGGTTGAGCGTTGAAACGAGAAGAATGGAGCAGGCGATAACATGGAGGTTTGCAGCTATGTTTGTTGTGAAAATATTTAAAGGTAAAAATAGTTGAGACAGATGATGAGAATTTGTGTGAATAATAGGCCTATCGCCTATCGTCTCAGTCAGAATGTGTTCGATTCGTCTATTGATTCACTCACCAGCGATTCTGAAAACTTCACGAAGCCGATTTCGTTATTTTTCAAGTTGTTGGTACAAAGCCACAGAAACCTTGTGAACAGGTTTTCAATCATGTCTCGCCACACAGCATGCATTGGATCACATGCAAGTGGCAGGGTGTGACTATTACACAACCTCCACTGCTATGAGTTGGAAGGATAACCAAACGTTGTCCGGATTACGGAACCGCATCGCGCTCTTTTCACATTAATGTGGGAAATCGGAACCCGTTCTATACGGCCTAGTAAAACCTAATGCGTGATTCGACCAATGAAGTCTGTCACAACTGCAAACAAAAGTAATTCACCTTGACAGTGTACTGAGATGTGTCAGTCTGCGAAGCCAGGCTGTGGACTATCACAGATTGGTGTAGAAATAGCAGACGAAATTGAATAAACCTATCTGGGTACGGTTGCTGATACATGAGAAAAACAATAGGCGCTCTTCCGGGGAATAAAGACAACCTTTGCAGTATTAGTTACACGGTTTTTAGCGTTTTACGTATATAAA
>NW_008752144.1:47346-58279 GCF_000715545.1 Opisthorchis viverrini | reverse complement strand
TGCTGATACATGAGAAAAACAATAGGCGTTCTTCCGGGGAATAAAGACAACCTTTGCAGTATTAGTTACACGGTTTTTAGCGTTTTACGTATATAAACAGTTTTAAAACAAAATAGGTTGAAAAGCTTCACCCTTAAACACTCTGAATGCCAGCCGAAAACAAATAGTTAGGAGTGGTCCAACGAGAAGTTGGAAAACGCAGTGACCCAATTCTAGTGCGACTCTAAGGAAAACTTGGAATTGGGTCAATAAAAGTGGGAGTACCGTCATGACAACCCATTGTCCCTTATCCGAAGACGGGTAAACAATAAGCTCTCTTCCCATGTGCCGCTATGTAGCGTTTGTTCGGATTGCCACTGGTTCTTCCACCTGAGTAAACCATTGTTCTTAGTTTTCTCCTGTCCATTTCAGCCTGAGTTTCGGTCAAGAGTACGAGGTCAGCTGCCACACTTATCTGGATGGACACCGGGCCGAGAAAGATGTTAACCTATTCTCATTGGCTACCATAATTCCACCAAATAACTCCTAGAACAATGTCAATGAGTACACTGTCATACTAGAGGTACCAATCAGCAGTAACTGCACACTGACAGTTCTTGAACAACTATACGTGTTATGGAAATAAATTATTTGCTAGAAGAGTACGATTTCCTGAAATAGTTGGCTTTGGAGACATAATGCACACACACGTAACACTGCCTGCCTGTAAACACCTAAATATAAAAGCTAACTTGGTCAAACCTCACCCGCAGCATTTTTTTCTTGTATGGAAAGTATTATTTCGTTAAAATTGAGAAGTCATTGTGAAAATTCGCTGTCCAGTTTCAATGGAAAAGGCACATTTCCTGCGTGTTTCTGCCACAAATCTGACACACCTCTTGGAATTTTGATCGGAATCAGATGACTGGAATACGGCCACCGTCAGGGGACAGAAACAATAAGGGATATCGATAAAGTCGACGAATACTGACCAGGGTGAATTAATTCGTAAGTATATCCACACCACCTGTTTGAACAGTCTTCTCCGCCGCTCGTCGTAACGAAATCATTCTAGTTAATTAGTTCAAATCAAAGGTAAAAGCGCTGAACAGGGCTCCACTATGATTAGAATTCATAAGCAGGTCAAATCCTCCTTGGTGCATTGAGATTTGAGCTCCGGTGTGTTATGGCCACTACATCAGCACACTGTATGAGGAAGGGCGTATTGTCGTATAGGCGATGTGCGTGGTCATCTGGGTCCTCATCTGAGGAATTTGCTTGCGTTTCTAAGTCTTAAGCAATATTATGCGGTAGAATATCTTGAAAACACAAACCTTTACGAATACACCCTTGAGCTTCGGAGGGTACCGCCTAATGAGTATCGATTTTTCTATGATGAATTTTCGGTACAACTTTTTCTGACATTAGTCTACACACCACCATCACAAAGGACAGCTTTCATTTACTTCTTATGCGCTGGATATTAAATGGCTGTAGAGTCGAAACCTTCCTTCGAAATGTAGTAGAGTAGGACAGACGAGATTCGGGCACAAATACCATTGGTAATGCTGTGGGAAGTGTAAAGTTAGATCTATTCAGTCTGTTGGCTTCCAATCTTAGCAAATTGTGAAAGACCGCCAAATAGACATTGGAAAATAGAAAGAGAAGGGCAAACACCTGTTTCGAGTGATTTGCCTACTGGTCGGTATAGACCAGGTATGGGAACAAACGTAATTTCATTGAAGCAATTAAGGTAAGATACACATGGACTAGCAAAAGCCGTGTGCTATGGTGCAAACTGCAGCTAATTTTGCTGGGTGTTGTGGGAGATATGGCCTGCTGTGTGCCTATCTTCAGACGAGTGATGAACACCAGTTTAGTTTATTTGAGGGGAATGAACAAAAATTCCCCGTGCATAAGGTTCGGGTGTGAGCAATCGTCCGGTATTAGCCTAGACAATCGCGAGAATACGCACTGTAATAGCTTGGGCTGGTTTCCTGTCACTTAGTTTGTGATACCAAAAAGTGTTCTCATAAACGAAATGTCACGTCGTCTAGGTGGGCTAGAATAGTACTCGGGATTTTGTCCGTGACCCGTGGGGCAGATGTCCTCTAGTCCTCTTCGACTTGTTCCGTGCCGTAACACCCAAGCAAATGGTACCACATGCGCTCTTGAATCCATAAACGATAATCAATGTGGCTGGCATCCTCATCTGTGGAAGTGTAAGAGGTGAAACTGAGAAGAGGCATCATTTTTCAACTGACATGAACGAGGGTCTTACCGATGCGGAAAGACTTTCTAACATCTCGGTCACCCAGTCACCCTTTGAAGACAGCATCGAGAAACGTTTTACGGGTTCGATTGTTTCGGTTCGGTTCTGCATATTGCGTGATATGTAGAGATCGAGGTAACCATATCCCTTTAGAGTGTTTCTAATAGCATCCGACTGAAGTTCTAGTCATTTATCTCAATATATTTCGTCCAGCTTTTGAAGTCAAACAGCGAACGAAGAACAGCATTATAAACCCTCGTATACTATCAACTCCAGGATGCATTGTGGTAGATGTTCCTCTGAATAGTCGTGGGTTCAATGGTACGTCCAGAATGGATCCAAGTATGTTTTAATGAAGACATTAGTGATAATGACTTAGTCCTGCATAGAGTAGCAGTACGCAGACAACCGGCAAAGGCCAACAAACGAAGGGGTGATAAAATTTTGACGGAATGACCACTGGCAGTATGGCACTCCAGTGGCGACTAATCGTTTTCAACCTACCCCGTGCCTAATGAATATCGAATCAGGCGGTGTCCGTGTGTCTGTTCTATCGACGGCACCTGGAAGAAGGTTGAGCGGTCTACAGGTCTTTTTCCAATAGGCCGTTGTTATACAGCAACTTACGTGTTACGGTTGTATCACTGAGGAACTGTCATATAACAGGGTCAAGTCCTTTGAGTAAAACATCGTGAATGAGAGCAGTATTGTATACACTCAACACTACCTGCCGAGGGGCTACACAAAAGAATAAGGTTCATTTCCTATGCCCGATTTCGTATCAGTAAGTGGTTTCTTTTCGAACTGTCATCTCATACCACTAATGCCAATTTGCGCCATAAATGTACCTGAAACTGACTGCAGTGTAGAACATGCTGCAAAAACAAAAGGACGGTGTGGTTCAGAACACGTGTGTTCTCACAAAAACGGAGTTGCGGTGCATGTTAACCAACCAAAAAAGGCTCGTGGAAGCAGACAACCCACTCACCCATCGAACCCCGGAAGAGCAAGAGGACAGATAAGAGAGCCCAGTTCACAAAAATCGTACAGGCACCGTCCCCCAAAAAAAGCAAGAAAAGCGAAAGACCACAGGTGAATGAACTGGTAAGACAGTGCACAGTGCAAAGATCGTAACATCAGAAGAGAGTGCGTTCCTAGGGTTGTAAGTATTAAACAACTGGAGATGCTAATGATGAGGTTGCATTCCCCATGGATGAACTCAACGGACTGCTCGTTTCGGCGGCTGACGAAGTTGGATCCAAGGAATTCGGTAATAAACTAGACGCGGCGACTAAATTACATAAGCTTGGGATAGATCGTAGATTGCGCATCAAAAGACAGCGACCGTTTTCATATTCCCGACGAGATGCAAACAAGTGTAAATCAAACCTGGGAGGAAGTGTACGGTAGGGATTGGGTGAATTAAATTGTCGAAGACGCAGTGCTTCAATTACACCACCCAGCAATACGTCCATAACAGATCTGTCAGGAGAATTCGATCCACTGCGCAAACATTTGTTATCTCTTGGGAGAGAATTCGAAGTTCCGGCAACAGTTGGAGGCAATAGCCACGAATTAGCTGCGTTGAGAGGATTAGCAGTAGCATTTCCTGGGTCAAACTGTCGGGCACGCATCCATGCCGGTAAAACCGCGGGAGGAATCAAATTCAGAACTGAAGACGCATCGGTGTCCGTCACGTTATCTGGAGGTTGAACTTGCGGTGAACAGAGGGGCTGACCAACAAAACTTCGTGACTTTGGAGCTAATAGCATGTCCATGAGGATCTGTAACGAAAAGGGCATGTCCAACAGTAAACTGCGAGACTAGGGTATACCCAAGGGACGTGACACAAGACTGGGCTCGGATGAATTTTTTGTTTCAAACCGTACTACTAACAACCGGAAAGTAGCACAGATTAGAGGGAGCACAGCTGCCAATGTCGGGTGGTGCTTTTGGTGGCAACCGTATAAGTGGCAACAATTACGTCCTATCACACCAACTCACTTTGACAAGAGTATGGAGCATCTGACTTTGAAAAGGATGTTTCTAAAACGGTCGCACAACTGAATTCATATTGGACGTTACTGCACACAAGAGAAAAGCCCTTATCTCTTACTTGTGCAAACGAGCCAAACGGACAAGAATTGAGTTTTTTGTGAATTTGGAAAACTATACGAGACATAAAATTAACACCGGAAACCGAACTCATCCAGTGGACAAGATTAACAAAGCCCTGAAAAAATCCAACTCCTCACTAGTGTTCCCAGATGTGCCACCATACCATGGATACACTTTCCGCTAGTCAAATCATAGAAACGAATGTGTCTACCCTCATATGCAACTACGGCAAGTGACGTTGAGGATGGACAACCACGCACATCACCGCACCGGATTTGAGAAAGGATACGTCCGTGTTGGAAGAATCGGCTTTATTTTTCGGAATAGGCTGACCAACTGGTTGGTTTCCATTGAGAAGCGAGTTGATAAGCTTTCTGTAATTTAGTGTACGTAGAACCGTCTGGGTGCCTGACTGCCATGCCACCCAAAGGAAGCACGAGGGCTGGGATACTGCCAGGTTGCCCACGCTTAGACAGAAGCTGAGATGCAAAAGTCGGGTTCGAACCACGGACCTTCCGGCCAGCAAATTCGCGCTGTAACCACTTGGACCATCTCGTCCCCTTAGTGTACATAGGACAGGAGATTGAGCTTTGAAGGGTTACAATATCTCCAGGTTACTTTGAAAAGGCTAATAAATCGTTTGGGTCCAATACCCTTTCAGTGAAAAGCTACCATGCCACCCGAAGGAAGCGCAAATGCTGAGATACTGGCAGGTTGCCTAGCCTAGGCAGGAACAGTTGAAATGTAGAGGTTGGGTTCGAACCGCGGACCGTCCGGTTAATAAGTTCGCGTCTTAAGGATTGAGCGATCTAGAGCTGGAAAGAGCAAAAATGTGGCTAGAATGTTTATTTAAAGTCCATTGTAGAGTCAGGTCAACAGCCACCTGATCTATCACCAATACAGTTGAATTTCAGTTGAATGTCATCATACATCTGCACTTCCTCAGGGGATTCTTGCTTGAAGTGGAACCTTCATCCAATGGATGTACAGCAACCTCAATGTGTTCCTTTCAATAACTGTTGTTATAGACATGGTCACGTAGTTCTACAGTTTCGAATGTGGATTTCACCGTGCGAATAAAGCCAATCTATTCTGGTAAACACGGTGGAGTCACTTCGTTCTTATATGAAATCATCTGCAGTACGTACCTCACTAGCCTCCAGGGTGATTTGTGTGGCAGTCTATCCAGCTCAATTGGTTCCTCAGTCAATGGAATAGATAAGTAGGCTACTGTTATACACAAACTGCGGGGCGCTTCCAAAGGTGAGGGCTTCGTGTCAGGAACGACATGTCTTTCTAGTGTTAACCTCTGGTGGCACTGAAAACAGACACGGATTCAATTGACAGCTGTCCTTAATTGTACAACACTTTATAGGGAATTGAACTGGACAATGAATATGGCAATACACTTTTGTTCAATCTAATCCGAAGGGGTTATTCCTCAGTAGAGCTTCGTACGTGCGCATCGTTCCACTAAAACATAAACAAGTTCTGTGGCACAATGTCCCGTAGTGCATGATAAACCTAAGCCAAATTCAAATCCATAGTTAAGCAAGCAGCTGGATCCTTGTGTGGATCGGTGAAAAAATTTCCGTAGTGGTGGATAGGCGAATCCAAGTGATCCTGTGACTGGTATTCCAAAATGGACGAGAAAGGTGGTCTGAGCGTGTCTCTTAAGTCTCAAATGGGTCTACGTCATAAATCACCATATGGCTGCACAGCAGCGAATTATCGGTGTTGAACGGACGATGTGCTGTTGAAGATGGTGATGCTGATGGCCACAAGCTAAAATGTTAAACAATCTCGAGAAATCCAGCCGGGAAACGAAGGACCGCACTCAAATCCCAGTCAGATCACACCATATCGACAGGGGTCATCAAGTTCCGGATAAGCATCCGTTCAGAACCATCCAGAGAGCACCAGAAATACAACACCTAGTAAGACTGAGACAGTTGAAATTTGCCACCCACAGCGTGCACACCAACAGTTTGTGCAACCTTTACCCAGAGCTGTTGTTTTGATAACAACTGGTCGGTCAGAGTGATCGCTATGTTTGGTGCTCTGAAAGGCATCTTGCCCCACCCATTGGCAGCATCCACTGGTACCCTACCCATGATGCTCGACTAGGACTGCTGATCACCTTCACATCGAGGATGTAGTCATCATCACCATCATCACACTAATAAGGATATCAGTGTTCAACACTGACGCTTCACTGCATATCGGGCAGCAAAGCCAAATTCATTTGAAAGCCTCATTTTGAAGAAAAGAATAAAAATAGATGTGGAAGGGACTTGGTGCTAGCTGACCACAATCATTCCGAGGCGCCGACACCTCAAGACACTGAAACAGACGGGTTGGATGGAAACGGACAACAAGAACGCCATTGACACTGATTAGCAGCCGCATCTTGCAGCGTCCCCAAACACGCGCAGGGAAGATCGCGTGGACCCCATCCTGGAAGGCGAGTCTCACCGACAGCACCCAGACTCTTGGTACTCTGTTTGATACCCCTCTGTCACGTTTCGAGAAATACACTCATTTGCAAATCAATTTGGTTTTCACGACAGACTCAACTGAATCTCTCGTTTATCATATTCTACAACTGAATGTGATGCACACAGGCCGCCTCATGATTCAGTTGGCACGATATTCGAGATATCCCAGTATATTTTCATAAAGGAAACTACTCACAAGCTGACTGAGTCTTATTTTGAAGAAAAGGATAAATGTGGATGGTGAAACTGCTTGCTGCTAGCCTGATGCGATCTTTCCGAGGGATTCATATGTCCAGACACTCATTCGCGCAAATTGTATAGAGATTGACAACAAAAGCATCGTTGACACTGATTAGCAGCCGCATCTTGCAGCGTCCCCAAACACGCGCAGGGAAGATCGCGTGGACCCCATCCTGGAAGGCGAGTCTCACCGACAGCACCCAGACTCTTGGTACTCTGTTTGATACCCCTCTGTCACGTCAAAGATTGGCCACCTCTCCGCTTAGGTCACTTAGAATTGGGTATGGAAAAAAGAATTGTCCTCGGCAGACGACCGTTCGGTATGAGGAGTGCATGGCCCAGCTTCTGATGCTGACTACATTCTTCAATTGAAGTCCCCTTCGCATAACCGGAAATTCACTTTCTAACTGCTTCGTTACGGGTTTTCCTACACCAACCCACACAATCCAGGACTCTGAAACAACCGTTGTCGAACAACTAAAAACGTTTCAATTCCATTGATCAAACAGGCCAAATCTCACAGCTATGCGACGAAACAGCCCGTACTGTGGCCTGATACAAACGTGCTTTGAGATTTAGTGACATATCACCCCGACGCCAAAGGTGTCTCAGATTAGCTAACGTGACCCAAGTCTTCCAAATTCATGCATTGACCTCATCTATCACACTATAAATGGAAACAACACAACTTCCAAGCTACATAAAACGCTCGAGTATGGGTGGGTGCAAAACTCATGCCAAAGGACGGTATAACAAATGCGCTTTTTTACCCCTTTGTAGGACGATTCCGTCTGCAATTCCAGATTGATAAGGTTTTGTCAACGGGTATTTTAACACCAGGGCTTTGAGGACCTTCCAGCGTTCATCTCATCGATCACGAAATTAAATAAGAATGGAGGGGATGGGCACCCCTAACGGACACCTCTTTGAGTACGGGAGGTTTTGGAGAGCTCTCCGAATATCCCCGCACGTTCGTAAGTTTGAGAACACAAAAAACTTACCACGTTCACAAACTTCCGGAACGTTCTTCGAGGGGGAAAGTGCGTTAAGGAGGACAGACCGACGAACTAAGTCGGATGCACCTAGGAAATCCAGGAATACTAAAACTGTGGATCGTTTTTAAGTATCTCGTTGTTCTAGCATTTCACTCAGCGCGAAGATGTGGTCAGCGCAACTCTTACCAGGTCAGAATCCCGCTTGCTGCTCTCGAGTCTCACGAGCCATCATAAGATGACAAAGCACCAGTGACGCCAACAGTCTCGTTGCGACAGGGGTCAAGTTGATTCCCTGTGGTTACCGTGCTCACTAAGAGCCGTTTTTTTTTTTGAAAATTGACATTATCACTGATTCTCTCAAGTTGTCTGAAACAATCTCCTTTTCCCGAATGCACGCAGACAGATCAGATAAATGCTGACTGAGGACGTCACCATAGTTCAAGTGGTGGGAGGTCATCTGGACCAGGAGATTGGTGGAGCTTGAGAGAACATATGCAGTCATAATTGTTGTTCGAACTATTCAACCCACCAGTCGAAGATAGTCGCTCAAATCTGATCCTTGATGGTTTCACCTACAGGTGGTTTCCGGATACCAGTCGCACGGATCAATTGAAATAATCTTCGGGAATTCCAGGCTTTCTGCACCTCTTCTATTTCCTTGGCCTTCAGAGTCCGCCAGGTTTCACGGTCGGGGCGCAGGCTCACTTCCCTTCGACGTCAAATGTGGCAGATTACCATGAGGTGGGTAGAGTGTTCGCCGGAAAGCCTACCCTACGATTACAAGGCTCTCCTGTATTCGGTTCTCACTCAACACCTGTAGTTTCACATACATTTTGACACACAACAGAGGCGACAGCACAGTGTACCACTTCGGCTGGGTGACTGAACCAGGCCAGGTTGGCCAAAAGCATTAACAACAAACAGATACGAACATATTCTGAGTTCAAGGACTATTGTTTACCAGTGTTCTCCTAAATTTTCATTGCATGCTTCGTTTTGCTTTTACGGATAAGAGACATGAAAATTCATAATAGTATTGAGGCTAGACATCCACGGAGCTGCCGCAAATCTTCAAAACAGGAAGATAAAGCAAGAAAAAGCCGACAGTGTGACAGCAGCATGTGGAGAAAAGACTTGAGTTTCCAGATGATTGAAATCGCCACCTTGGTCTTGAGTGCTCCGAGTGAATTAGCTTTGACACGAAGTAACATAAACAGCAGTTTAATCATTATGAAGCTAACTTCCATTATTCCAAGGTGCAAACCCAAATGAGATGTCCGGTGGTAGGTGCGTTATGGAAACATTGTCGATAGAAGTCGGTCAAAAAAATAAATGAATGTAAAGAAGTGACCGTTTGTTTCCCTTTTCATACTGAGTATTGCGTTTGTACCACTGATATATGTACACCTGGAGAGAGGACAAAATAAACGCCAAAAAAGTGTAAAGTCAAATTTATGGCACATAAAAATTCGAAGAAAATCAAATATCGTACCTTTTTTAAATTTCCTGATTGGTAGTCCGCCCAGAATGCTTCCAGTTGCCCCAACTGCGTGAATCGGAGATGACAGATGAAATCCCCAGGAGCCTGCGCGCTCAACAAATTTGAAGCTTGTACAAAACGGTGAATCTGTTGTTCAAAAGGTTCTTGGCGATCAGTTTGAATGCGCCGCTGAAACAGTTGGTGGGGAGATGAACAGGCAAGCCGTTATTAACGGAGAGATACATAGTGGAGCGCAAGCTTGAGTACTGTATACGGCAAACTTATCTTTTTATTTGGCTCACATTAAAAACGACAGGGTTGTCTCGGTTACCAATATCTCATTTAACAAGTCGGAGCTCAAAATTGCATCTAATTTAGCCGCTTAAACTTAGGAGGTAGTGTATAAGTGATTCAGCATAAATTCCAGGTCAAGTAGTAGTAAATATTTACGTAGCCCCGAAAGGAAGATACTTTCGAGGAAGCTACTTTTGGGGAATGGAATCTTCTTTCTTTGGAACCCCTCAAGGGAACCACGAACTACCCAGAGGAAACACCTCGTGGTTCGAAAAATAGCTGCTTCAAGGCTTAGAAAAAACATCCCTCTAGTCACGCTTTGACAGAAGTTCAAGGACAATATGTAAACACCTAAAGTACCGAGAATAAGCGGTGGTTCTCGATGGTAAAAAAATAAGGTCGACGAAGGGAGAGTATGACACAATTCAGAAAGTTTCCTCGTGTGTGCGACGAGGAGGGACAAGGCGAAAAGAGAACAACGAACCACGAACTACCCAGAGGAAACACCTCGTGGTTCGAAAAATAGCTGCTTCAAGGCTTAGAAAAAACATCCCTCTAGTCACGCTTTGACAGAAGTTCAAGGACAATATGTAAACACCTAAAGTACCGAGAATAAGCGGTGGTTCTCGATGGTAAAAAAAATAAGGTCGACGAAGGGAGAGTATGACACAATTCAGAAAGTTTCCTCGTGTGTGCGACGAGGAGGGACAAGGCGAAACAACAGAGAACAACATAGATATCAGGTGACACCCAGATCAGAGAATGCTACTATGAAATTAAGTTTGCATCCAAAAGATGAGGCTCTAGCTGAAAAGGGACTTCTCGTTTATGATTACAGTCTCACAGGAGACAGACTAGAGTTCGAACCTGAACAAGGTTCCACAGGAAGCAGGATGAAGTAACCGAAGGAATTACCAAAGCAAGGTTTGAGCAAGAGTAATTGTGTTTAATCATCATCATCGTCATCATCATCATCGACAGCATGACATCAGTGTTCAACACCGTTGCTTCACTGCCGTACAACCATGACTTATTTGAAAGCCTTATTGTAAAGAAA
>NW_008752144.1:43053-46028 GCF_000715545.1 Opisthorchis viverrini | reverse complement strand
CTGGTATGAGAGACTCTGTGAGTGTCTCACGACACTCTCCAGTTGTAGCTCAATGGATCGCTGAGGTGCGCAAACCGTCACACCACGGTAAGGTCCAGTCTCTTCGTCACTAAAAATTACCATTGGGTTTGGTAGGTCGAAATCAAAATCCTAGAGTGAAATTGTGTGCTGAACTAAGTAGTCATGGCAACACAATGAAGTCTTTCAGATAACGGTATGGTACATGAAGCTGCTGTATTAAAATCAAGCACTGCTTAAATGTGACAACCACTAATCTATTTAACCTCTGTTACCACCACCGCTTCCCGGTCAGCGCAGTCAGAGAACAGCTGAGCACCGGGAGCGATTGAGGGTTTCATCTCCATCTTTGAATAGAGTGAGTGGGAATTTGTCAGGACCAGCAGCAGGATGGGGGTCAGAAGGCACTCGGTTGTTTACGACCACGCTGTGCGTATCAGCTGGAATAAATTATACACATCCCCAGAGTTTCTAATCTCCTCCATCTCTTAAGCATTCTGGATGCACCAAGTTTCTAGATCCACGCAGTTGATCTTTCTTACCTGAGGCCTGACAGCTCGTTGAGCGGTACTGTACTTTCGACCAGGATGAGTACGTGTTCTAGCATTGAGTAATTTAGGAGTGTTGACCGAGGTCCAGTGCATAGGTCTAGTTAGTTGGACCACTCCGCAAGTGAAGTGCCCAGAACTTTACAGGGTTGTGGACAGTATTCTCCAACAAGAGACCAGTAAGGGACTTCAGTAGGTGGTTCTGGCAGACTTGTTTCACATCAGGGTTCGAGAGCTTCTCAACGACCAAGCGAGGTGAGTAATAATGCACAAAACTTGTTGAAATAATTGGAGCAAACTCAGAAGGCTCTTAAGTTTCCGGCACTTGAGAGATCGTCATGGGACGCCGGATCCGCAAGTTGTTGGTACGGCTTTTATGGATGCTATATCTGCTGACCTCGACTATATCCAGTGCTCGTTTGGGCGAGTTAGACTGCTTTAATGGACAGCTATCAAAGTTGGAAGTCTACGTCCTTTCACTCTCCTCCGTTCGCGCTCCAACCAACCTTCGGCATCAGCATGACTGTGCGTTTCCAACAGTCTCCCAGCAAGAGCAGCTCGCCAGTGTTTAGCTACTAAAACTCACCAGAGTCGGTTGACAGAACTGCTCTGATTCGGCACACAATTCTGATGGGACCCGGTGATACCTCATCCATCACATTGGCACAAGTCGCGTACCCCAGAAATTTCTGCACTAATCTTAACTGAACTGAACAGCTGTACAGCGCAAAGATGACTGGTTACTGGGATCCAGCTCGGAAAATTACAATCAGACCTAGGGCTGATTCTTACCCCCACACTACATATATCCCGACACCTTAATTCAGGTTCACTAGATACCCGAAGAGTGGAACGTAAAACACCTGAGATCATTCTAAGCGTTTTGTGGTGTACCACCAAAAGGACGTCTTGTACGTGTTTCGGGAACACAGCACAAATCGATAGAAACGGAAGGCATTGCTTCAGAAAGAGAGGTCTGTTGTGCAGTTTGATGGAGATTACGGATATCGAAGGCAAAATAGTCTAGATTTCTGGAGTCTATTAAGGGACTATGTTGATTTGTCTTGCTAGGTGATAGTTTAAACAGGAAACAATGATTAGGGTACTGAGAGAAGGATTACCACAAGTGTATCACTAGATGGGTGAGCAGGCTGCATGAATGATAGCCGGTGGACGAAAAGGTACAGGGGCAAATGAAGCTTCCCGGTTGCCAAACCGAGAAAGACACGTTGCTTGAGATACCCTATGGGAGCCTTTGACCAAAAAGTCTGACCCGCAAGAGATTAGGTGCAGGATATTTTTCGGGGAAACTTCGTCAAGCATCTCACTATAAAACCTGAACCGCGAGACAGTTGTTAGGGTGGAAGCCTTCGGGGCCAATGACTCTATGGAAAGGCCCACTTGACTGCAGGCGTAGGTCTGGCCCGAGGACGCAGGGAGGCATAATCGTCTGACTCCATGTGCAGCTGCGCACAGCAAGTGCCTTTTGAGCAGCACCAGACAATGTGTATTTAAAAAGGCTTCGACCCCAGTGGATAACGCGCCGGCGGCCACGGTCAACCATTGGGTGATCGAAGTATGTGGTTTTAGGGTTGACCTTATCTGGTTTGTCCTTCTTCATAGGGAGGAAACAGCGCCACTGCTCCCGTATATTTGGCTGGCCACCTAAAGGGAACGCATTACCGCCTTTACACTTTGTAGAAGACAGCACGACTTTACCTCCTGACGACCTCGTATTACGATTTACCACGATAAAGCGAGTCACCATTCTTCATTATTGGCATTTCTAGATTTGTTGAGCCCAAACTAACTCACATAGCCCGCGGGATCGTTGCACAACTGAAGACAGACCACGGTGACATCATCATCATTATCTTCCCATGTAAAAACCGCGTGTCCGTCGTACACTGGTTATAGCTGCTGGGGTTCCATTGGCCGCCCCGCATTGAAGGCGGCAGCAGATATGATTGGTGCGGGGGTGGGTGTCATTGGACTTTTCATTGGGGGTATCTTGAGGGGAACTACGCATTGAAGGCAACAACTTGGATACATGCGCCATCTTGCTACGTCTCACGATGTCTCTAATCACTGTGACATCTCGGGGTTCGGAGGAGAAAGCAGCGACCAGCAAGGCCAAGTTTGCTGGTAATAGCTTCCACAATTTGTAGCTAATTTAGCATTCACCTTTCCTGGATCTTTTCAACCCTTCATGTGGCTGTACGAGAATGGCTCCCTGATGAAATCGGTAACTGGCACACGGAGCACGTGACAAAGCCAGCGCAGCCTATGGAGTGAGATCAGTTCATCAGTCGTTAGTTCCTCCGAAAAGTATTCGACGTACAGCGTACAGTAGCCAGGTTTGCGAGCAGTATAATCATACCCTTATATACATATATATATATATGTATA
>NW_008752144.1:40512-42917 GCF_000715545.1 Opisthorchis viverrini | reverse complement strand
AGCTGTGGGCGAATGTTCTGGGAGCACTCGGACCCGACAGGCATTATAGATTGGGAGTGAGTCTCGCATGATCACATGGACGACGAAGTTGAAGAGGAAAGGTGAAACAGGACGGCCTTACCTGATACCATTTGATGTGGTAAACTCAGGCGAAAGCATTCCGTAGGCCTTCACACCTCCACGAGAGTTGTGGTACAGCGCCTCAAAGAAAGTAAAAATTTATTTGGAACACCTTTGTTCCAGATACTGCCATTGTTCCCGACCCTCCGTGGGGTAAAGCAGCTTTCAAGTCAAGGAATACCACTATTTTTGGCTGCTGGAAGAAGTGTCGTTGTTCCAGAACCTGTCGAACGGTGGAAATGACAAATTTATTTCTGGCGCCAGCGGTAACCCATCCACTATTTGCCATATACGCATGAACGCCTGTAAAATGTGGAGTTAGTATTCATGCTCAAAATGAAAATGTGTGCGGCTATCCGACGACAGACTAGCCAGAGTGTTGGAAAACGTACCCTCCGAGGATAGGTTGAGTTTTCTGGAACCTTCTCAAATGTCATAGGAGAGCGAGGACGAACCCCCTCGACGGGATGAACGAAGGACTTTAGAAATTCTTCCCTCCCATTTCGCCACCGCAGGTTAACAATACACCCTTCAAAAACACAATGAATTCCCGGACACGCCATTCTGTCAGCGGTCCATCGATTTAACCAGTGGGCTAATTTGCTCGATTCCGACATTGCCGCAGTGCTGGAAGCACCTGAGCCGATATACCCAAGCCTGCCAACAGGTCCAAAGACTGCTGGCACTCTACGCCTGCATGTCATACAATGAGTGAGTTGCCGAACGCATGTGTATATGGATTTGAAATCTGGCCTGCTAAATCAATTGAGAAACCATTCAAATTGCTCAAATGGACATACAGCTGAATTTAGACGGAATGTGTGCGCACAATAGTTTGAAGAAGTAGCTACCGCCCATTCTCTGCAGAATGAATAAATCCTACTTCTGTCGTCGGCATGTACTGCGGAGGCTAGCAACGAACTGAACTGATGCCAGAGATGATGAGTGTACTTTCCAATGGCGTGCACGGCAGACATCCCATCAGTGTTCGGCTATTGTGCGTGATCTGTGACAGTCATGCTTGGTCACTCATTGAACAAACCTGGGGGCACGCCGGGTATTCCGCAAGGTTTTGTGTAGAAAAAGGTACGCACTATGGAAGAACAATGACATTTCCTTCATTGACTGCTCCATCTTAAACGGACCTTAGCTTCTGTTTCCGATATGAAGATTTTACGCTCTCAATAACCGATTGTCCCCCCAGCTTATGTGTACAGATTGTACTTGGTGTTCGATAAACGGTTGCTGAATATGCTTCCAGCTATTTGCCCAGGATATCAGGCACGGCCATCATTAAAGGCGTAATCGAGTGGATCATGAGGTTAAAAATATGTGCTGGCAGTTGATCTTCCACATAAATGTCTTATTTGGCGTGCAGGAAGCGCTTAAAGGCAACTAAATTCTTCACGTTTTTACTGTACGTAGGCAACTTTACGTCGTTCAACAGACTGGAGGCCTTTGAAGTCTTCGAAGAACTCAAAATGGCAATAAATGTGTCCATTTGGTAAGTGAAAATTTCGAGTCAACTGATGCAGGTGTTCGATGCCATGTGATCGGTTAATTCGAAAGAATATATGGAAGACCTCATGGTACAAAAGACCGATGTGAAAAACACCTGGAGTGTTGTAAATCCCGGGTACACAAGGACAACCCAGCCTGGTCTGAGTGGGGGGGTGTTCAAATTATAGCTTTTTCATGTGTTCTGTACATATTGTTATCACTCGTATTGTTATCATTAGGACGGTATTCTCACTCACCTTATATATGAGGTCAATTGCTACTACTGATGTTCCAAATATGGCTCAAGCTCCACCCAGAAAAACCCAGCTAGGCCTTTGACGGACGGAGCAAAACGCTAGGGCTAAACAACGTGGACATTTATCAAGACTGAAACGTTTGATTTTGAAGTGCATTTGAAACATGCTTTTTGGGACATGAATTTAACAAACCTAGTGCTGTTCATCATGATGCTGAAAATTGTCTTTTCGTCGGGCATACTGCATAGTGTGCTGTACAGTGTGTTGACGCTCTTTCATCATTAAAGTAGCATCAACAGATCATTTCTGTCACTGGAATAAACAAATTAGAGTTGATCAGAGCGCCATAAATAGTTCCCTTGGGCGAATTTTCTGTTGCTTGCCCAACCGTTACTCCAGTTAGACTGAGTGGTGGTGGAGTGAGAAAACCTCGTCAGATGATTGAAGGTCCTGTGGGGATCTGTCGTCACTTGTGCTAGCTGGCCTACAGATGAGTTCATGGGATGCTGACCCTACTGATAAGTTCCG
>NW_008752144.1:26940-40204 GCF_000715545.1 Opisthorchis viverrini | reverse complement strand
TATGTATGTATATATATATTCCATTACACAAGAACCAGAAAACAACCTTATGTAAAAGTATTGGACAAAAACTAAGCCCACAGATAACCAGCAACACTTACCAGCACTTCTGTTGACGGCCCAAGGTCCACGGTTATGCGCAACTTGATACTGCAGTAGAATTTGATGACAGTATCACCGAGGGAAGCGGGTATACCGACTCCGCCTGCAGACAGAATGATTTGTTTTAGTTGCAGTGGGCCAGTTGCAGGCTGGGCGAAACGAGGAAGCGCCGCAACCGGATCAGCTATACCCACCATATTGGCTGGAGGGCCAACGAAAGGTAAAAGGTTAGGCCGGTCACCAAAGGCGAATGGAGGAAGCGGGTTATTCTGTATACCGGGAACAAGAACAGCACCACCAGGTTGAGGAACTGGGCCAGGAGCAATGACAATCGGAACATTTCTATTATCCGGATGCCCGGAGAAATTGTTGTTTACGGGGTGATGGGGAACACTATTTTCGTTCCGATGCTGTCCGGGGGAGTGGCGTCTACGGGACTGAGGTCTTGGAATAGTTAATCCAGTGGGGATAGACAGACTAGGTAAGCTAAACAGGTTAAGACCAGCAACAGTAAGGAGCTGGAGCAAAGGAGAAAAGACACTTGGTGACAACGGAGATTCTGATCTGTTTCCGGAGAACTGAGGACGTGATGGGTCGGCGATAAACGTAGAATCAAGAGACTGATCAAGAGCAGGACGTAAAGCCAGCATACTAAGTAGTGATGAGTACAACATTGTGTGAACGACCGGGCCATTCAGAGCAGTTGCAACAAGTGCAGAGCGGACCTTATTGCAATAGCTGGAGGCTGAGTGGAATGGATTCTGTTGATTGAGGTCATCTTCGGGATTGGAGCTGCCAGTGGATCCTGACGCGTTCTGACGCACGCGTTTAGCGACAGTGCAACACCGTGCCAAGAACAGATCGGACTTTCGCTTTGACCTTGATCTGTTCGGGATGAAAGAGGGGAAGCTGGATGGGGTGGGGTTCTCAACCAGGTTTGAAGATATTAGAATAGTCACCAAGGAAGACAATGTCAGTAACGTAACACAAATCATATATTCCTAGTATATGGTCTGGCTACACTACAATAATCTCCAAAGGCTTGTTTCATTGCTCAGTAGTTGGAAAGGATGAGAAATAGTATAGCATTCTTCACTACTCCAGTGTTTGGAAGGTAATAGTGCAACTCTTCGCAATTCAACTGGATTTGGGTCTCACAAGCGGAGTATTTTGGACAAACAACGGGTGCACTAGCTAAAATAGCACTCCGTTGTTTAGTACTATGCATCACAGCGAACCTATTGAATCAAAACCTCAAGAAAACCCCATATAACAGACTGCTAGCCATTTAAATTAGATCGACGTTCCACGCCTAGGAGACCTGAGAAGAGATGTAGGATACAACAAGGGAACTTCGACTGATGATTAGAAGGGGTTCAAAGTTTGTAAAGAATTGCCATCACGGTGTCGCTCCTCAAGCTGTTTTCCATTCATTCTCCAAGTGGCCTTCGTCTCTTACAACTTCTAATAGCTTCCTGGAAAAACAGTCATGTAATGTTGGGCTAAAATGACCATTTGAACACGGCTGAATGATCTGTAGCGGTCACTTCCTTGTTTCTTCAAGCAACGTCGCTTAATTTGTCTAGTAAATCCGTGCTCAACAGATCACGCGACTCATTTGTTGCGCAAATGAACGGGTCAGATGACAAAATCCTGTCCCCTCGCAACCTACACCGACAACAAGTCAGTTCCCGTCTTGTACGCGTCGGAACGATTCTATGTATACACACTTCAAACCTCCCCATATGTAGGAAGACACAACACAGTCACCACATACATACGCACGCGCGCAAGGGGCACGAAGTCAACCAAACTCCACAAGTCCATGGACAACTACGGAATACATGTAGCAACTATACTGTGGATAAAACACGTCCCCTGTCCGGACTTTCATCCAGGAACTCCAACGAGTTGTAAACGAAAAGTCCACTTTTGACTTACTCCATTTTATACATGGTGCAACTAGTAACTGTAAACTACTGCCAACCATAGTAAAAACTGTTAATAGTCCATATACCTTCTGAAGTATATTATGACTATTATATACTGTGCACTAACAGATCTTCAGATGGCGTGATCCTGGAGAAAACCGAACTGATAAGCGAGTCTGAAGATTGGTATGGTGATAATTAATTTGCGTACCAGAAGAACGAGTCTTGGACCAGAGCTGTTCACTGATTATTCAATGCACCGTAAATAATAATGATAATAAACCGACGGAATGAAAGCAGTGTTCAACACTGATGTTTTTCTGATGTCCCATGATTCAAACGAATACATGACTTGCTTACGCGACCCCTAAGTGACACGGTGTGAGGGCTTCTGGTGGAAGTTTGTACCTGCTAGTGACAGGTGACATTTAGCGGACGAGTAAGACAATCGCTCTCCGCTACACGTAGAGTGCGGGTTTGGGGAACCAGGAAGTAATCACCTCGGTAGTTTGAATTCTTTTTACAAAGTAACTACAATGCGAAAACTCCACACCACAAAAACGGTGTATCGGAAGGGAGCCTCTCCTCATGGGAGAGTAAACTAACACACAGTCTCCCCTTTCGAATACCTGATAACTGTCATTTCGTCGCCGTGCATACAGAAAACAGAGAGTGCATGTGTCAACTGTCATGGCCTAGCTGACAGTTGCCCGTTGAATAAGTCCCAATTCTGAATCAACGAAGACGAGGACAAGAGCTACATCAAATGGGTACATGAGGTTAAAAGAAAGCCCTGTCAAATGTAGAATAAAGGGGCAAACGATCATGAGGATCTCAACTTACCGTGTCACCCTCTGAGAGTCTAAGGACTGACATTGTTGTATTTCATAAGGAGGTTCTGGATGGACTTCGTCTTCAGTAAGTGTCGAGGACAGTCGCAAAAACACATCCACTTTGTCCAACAACACTAGGGAAAAAATGAACCAGCGCATTATACAGGAGCACCATCCACCTACCCTTCTGAAGTTCCTTTATTGAGCAGTTGGCGTAATTTGTGTTATATAAAATTGTGTCAAAATAAGGAAGAACATCCTGACGATCAATATACTTTAACATCTTCTGCATCGTTCTGTGGTTGCTTTCATCAATTTGGCCGCAACGATAAAGATAACGGAAACCCAGTTCGGGCATGCTAGTAGCCTGGGTGAGCTTCCGATTCCAATCTGACTGCCTAGGCATCAGATCCCGATACTTGTGAAGGGCTCGTTTGATGTCCTTGTCGGATAACTTGGCTAGTATCCAACGGTATAATTCACCCACAGAAACTTGACACTTCCAGGCACGAACGTAGCGTAGCTCCTCTCCGTCCGTGGCATTCCTCATAATGCTACAGAGAAACAAATGAACTGTATAACGTAATTAACCGTTCCACAAGGGATAGAGCAATTGAATTTAAAGGGACACTGCATGGTTGTCAGGAGTTAGGGAAGAGCACCCCTCCATATACGGCCTGCTTTTAACTCTTCTTCAGATCCAGTCTAACCTCTGACAATACCTTAACCATTAGCCATTTCACGGGCTGTAAGAAACTTCAAGCCAAATGGCGGACACATACAGATTGGACCTCACTGCTGTGTGACGATTTTCAACAGAGTTATGATGCGGACTGTACAAGTCATCAGAAAAATTGTCATTATTATCTACATTAGTGTTCAAAACTGATGTTTCGCCGCCCTACAAGCACAATTTATTCGAAAGCATTGTGGTGAAGAAAAGAATAAAAATGGATGGGGAAGGACTTAGTGCACAATTAGCCATTTCACGGGCTGTAAGAAACTTCAAGCCAAATGGCGGACACATACAGATTGGACCTCACTGCTGTGTGACGATTTTCAACAGAGTTATGATGCGGACTGTACAAGTCATCAGAAAAATTGTCATTATTATCTACATTAGTGTTCAAAACTGACGTTTCGCCGCCCTACAAGCACAATTTATTCGAAAGCATTGTGGTGAAGAAAAGAATAAAAATGGATGGGGAAGAGACTTAGTGCTAGCCTACCACAACCATTCCGAGGTGCCGACGCCTCAAAACACTCATTCAGATAAACTGGATAGAAACTGACAACAAGAATGCCTGTGACATCGATTAGAATCCAACTCTTACATCGTCTCCAACCACGCACAGGGAAAATCACGCGGACCACATCCTGAAAGACGAGTCTGACCGACAGCACTGACTTTTTGTAATCTCTTTTATACTCTTCTGCTAGGCCAATGACCGACAACCTCTCTCTTGTCAGCATTCTGAATCAAATATGGATAACAGCACTCTCTCCAGCAAACGATGATTCGGCATGCGCAGTACGTGGCCTGACCACCGCACCTTCTGGTGCTGGACACATACTTCGATTGACGTTACCGTTGCACGACCGGACACTCATCGGGACCAACCTACACGAACATGGTTCTGAGACAACGGTTTCATTTTTACTGTTCATATATGCCAGAACTCAAAACCATACAAGGCAGCCCGTACTGCAGCCTGATTTATCACCATGACGTCATAAATACCCGAATTAGATAACACGATTCAAGCCTTAGAGATTTCTATTTAACCTCATCTGTCACACTAAAACCGGAGCTTATAGAACCCCGCGGATGGGCGAAACGCTTTAAAACTTCTAGTGCCTCTCCTTGGATTGTTAATGGCGTGCTCAGTGGCTGCATGGACAGGAGAAAAGCGTATGTCAAGGAACGGGGCAACTTGGGTTACTTCGTTCGAAAACACTTGTGCCTTCTTTTTCCCTTCGAAGAACGACGTCACCCTCAAATCGCAGATCGACAAGATTTTCGTCAACAGCCATCTGAAAGTTAGGCTTTTGAAAACCTAGTGTTTGTCTCATCTTCTCGTCCGTCACGAAACTAAATGGGAATAGGCGGAGTGGGCATTCTTTTCGGACACCACTTTTCCTACAAAAACTACGAGAGCCCCCAGCATATTTTCAGATGTCCACAAGTCTAAGAATACACTGGAAAATCTTCCGAGGTACTCCATGCTGATCAGGTGCGATAAGGATGAGAAACCTGTCAACGAAGTCCAATGCGCTTTGGATACCTAGGAGTACTAGTTGTTGGTTGGTTGCTTATAAACAGAGCGACATGGCTCAGTGGTTAGAGCGCAAATTCATTGACCGAAAGGTCTGTGGTTCTAACCCGATCTCTACCCCTCGACTTCCCCTGTCGAGACTTGGGCAACCTGGCAGTATCCCAGAACTCGTGTTTCCTTCGGGTGACATGGCAGCTAGGCAGCTACAGCTGAAAGCTTATTTTTTTACAACCAAGCCATGGAGGTGAAGGCATATTCGGAGATTGGGCAGCTCCGCATTGAAGGCGATAGCTTTGGTGCACGAGCACCACTGACTGTGTGACTGGGCAACCTCTGCCAATGTCATCAACCATTGGTGATTTGAGGCCCGGGGTCCTCACCCAGGGAGGCGGCAACTGCCGATCCGACTAAGTTTACTGGTTATTGTTCTTGTACATCGTTGCCAGATCATACACTGTCCACCTCTCGGTCGCTTCCACTCAGCACGGGAGTGGGCAAAATAGCTCTGCGAGGTAGGCGGTCTTCTGGCATGCGGAGTACATGTCCCAAACGGCGTAACCTATGAGGCGTGAGTAATTCATATACCGCTGGAGAGTTCTTTCTTCTTAAGACTAACTCAGCATCACTAATCTGATGTTCGCACCAAACCTGACCAATGCTGCAGACGCACCGATGATTAAACACTGACATTTTCCATATATCTGCGCGTAGATGCCACGTCTCTGACCCATAAAGCAGTATGGCTCACACCACCACAGTGTAAACTCTTCCGTTGACAGGCAACCTCACGCCACGTTGGCGCCATAGGTGTCGGAGGTTGGCAGGAGCTGACCTGGCCTTTCCTGTTTGAGAAATAATCTCATCACCAGCCAGTCCACCGGAGCCTATACAGTTACCAGGCAAACAAATTTATCTACCACATCGATTGGATCGCCTGCAAGGATCAGGTGTTGGTGATCCCAGCCAGTTTTGTACACTTTGCAGGTGTAAAACGCATGCCGAACCGTGCGGCGGAGTTATTTAGGTTATTCAAAATGGTTTACATTTGGGAAGGATATGAACCAAGGATAGCAATAACATCTGCATACTCAATGTCTGTGAGCGAACGTCCCGGGAGCATTTCGACTCCCGAGGTTTCAGAGGCAGGCAGAGAAATTTCAAGCAGCATAGCAATGACAAAGTCGAAGAGGAACGATGAAAAACGACAGTTTAGTCTTACACCACGTGGTGAACCCAGGCGAGAACTTCTCGTATACTCGTACGTGCCCCCACACGGGATAGAAGTTTGGAAGGGACACATGTGATCGCCAGACATTGCCAAGGTTGCTGACGATCCACAGTCAAATCCAGAAAACGACCAACGTGGGGCGTCTGAAGGAGTGGCGCTGTTCAAAAATTTGTCCCAAGGTAAAGATATGGTCGATGCATTCCCGACCAGGGCGAAACCCAGCTTGATTCTCATGAATCTGTTCCTTTCGATAATTGATCAACCTGCGCAAAATAATGCCCGAGAGCACCCTAGAAGCGACGGATACCAGGTTGATACGATGGTTTTCACATGATGTTCTTGTTCCCTTTTTGAAAACTGGGTTGACGGTCGAGGAGCTGCATTAGGCTGGTATTTTGTTTTCGTTCCAAATCTTCTGCAGTATGGTTGTCAGACTGTTCACCAGGACTTCGGCACCCTTTTTCAAGAACGCGCGGCGATCCGGGCTAGGTGCCTTGTCAGTCTTCAGGATTGAAATCTCACGCTGTATTTCGGTTGCTGATGGTAGATTGGTGTCAATGTTCCTTTCGGAGCTGCTTGGTTCTTCCAGTAGTTGTACTGAAGGAGGCCAGCCAAAATGTTCTTTGAAGTGCTCAGCCCACCGCTCAAGACGGCGAGTGAGGAAGTGAATTACTGTTCCGTCTTTTTCGCATATTGTCTCACTGACATCTGCCTTCCTTTGACCGGTTGATCGAATCAGTTGAAACAAGGCACAGCTGCTGTTTGCAGCGAAGGCCTTCTCCACCTCTGTCAAGAAGAGACTGGACTCCGTCACGAACAACAATCCTTAACTGTGCGTCCTGGCAGTATTCCGGTACATGTACAACCGTAATACTTACAACTAACAATATTCTCATGTCACATCAACCGGGTCGCCTCACTTGACGCATACAGCAGGGCAAGTAAGCGAAAACAGACTACTGATGACACCTTTCTTTTTATTTCACCTGCTTTCCCCCACTTCATCGATATTTCTTTCCTTGTAGGTCTATCCATGAGGAGTAACGACCAGGTTTACCTTACATCGGTCTTGGAGGTAAAATCTGAACATCACCCGGAACCGACAGACTCAGACATTCCGAAACCAATCGTCAAGCCTCAACACCCGGTCTACCTAATGGTTTTTAGTGGAAGCGGTTCGCATTCCCTGTGACTGCTGAAACGGTCAGCCAGGTTACTGACCAACAGCTTATGCTGCAGCCAGTCATCAAGTACCACCACACTCAATGGCCGGGACCCTGCCTTGAGATGAATTGAGACCTTACTCCAACCGAAATAACGCACTGCTACTAACCGACGGATGCCCTTTATTTTCAAAGGAGCTACAATCATACTGAATCGTTTCCACACAGAGCGGATTCACGGATTGATAACAGGATCGAGGCTTTTGCCCAAGTTTCCGGGTCGGTTTTGTCCTTGTCGTTTATCGGCTGTCGTTTACCTGAAAGGCACAAGTGAAAAAGGGGGTAGCATTGCTCTTATGTTCTCATAAATAAGTGTCTAATAGTGCTTTGAATTGGGTTCTGGAAGGATCGTGGACAACCGTCGGAGGAAGGACATTCCGCGCAGCTACTACCCGAAATGAGAAATTTTGCCTGATGAATGTGCGTGCGCTGAGCTTGAAAATCTTCTTACCATGTCTCCGCCGTGTGTTTGCTGGGTCAATGGTGGAAAACCTGTTGGCCAAGCATTGTTCAAACAGGGCATAAGTAAGAATTAGGTCCCCTCGGAGGCGACTATACTCTAGGGTAAAGAGGTCAAGCATCGCGTTTCGTGGTCCACGGACTTGAGGCCGACTACCATTTTCGTAGCGGCTCGCTGGACACGGTCAATGAGGGTCCTGAGTAGACAACTTGGTTGGCGTATCCAAGGAACGGCCTGAAGTAGGCCCCATAGAGTATTTGTAAGTCCATGCGAACAACACGGGAGAAGATGCGCTGAATCATCCGTAAAATGCCTTTTGGGCCGATTTCTCATTGAGGAGGACAATCTTGGGGAGGGCGTCCGAGAACCAATGGAATGGAAGGCCTAATGGACTGTCACCATCAGAAACAGTGCTCCGAGAGAAGTATCGAACACCGCAGGACACCATCCGGCCTCCAGAATGGCAGCTGAGTCACCGCCACACGATAACTGAGAACCAGTTGAACCAGCATCATCTTTCAGCGAAGGCCAGACAGTATTAGCCCGCGACTACAGTAGCAGTTAGCCTCTCCGGATACCCGAACACGTCGTCCTCCGGCGTGCCAAAGTGCCTTAAGATATTCCAGCAGGCCGAGCCAGGTCGATCCAGCACAAACCAAAACCAGCAGACAAATGCGAGGTTCCGCCCAAAGGACCGAATAAGTTGGTTCTAAAGATGCTTCTAGATACTGTTGATCCCGGAATCATTGCGAAATCCATCAGCTGCTCCGTTGCAGGCCCGCAAGCCATCGAGGCTACCGTAAGCAGAAGGCGGTTCCGAAACCACCTTACCGCTCGCAGCAGTCACAGGTCTGACCTGGTAGTGCTCCCCGCCTTCAAATGGTCAGAAGTTGGACCGCTTGCCGTTGCAGCATGTAATCGAGCTCTGATTGGTCAAAAGTCTGGACGGAACATCCAACCGTGATCCAGTATCTGTCAAATAATGGTTGTCAATGGCTCATTCAGAAAGCATCCAATTTTCCAGAATTTTGTCGCCACATGCACTTCATATACGGGGTGCCGTACATTTGTTTGATCCGGCTTTGACTTTTAATCCAATGTTTGCAGCATTGATGGTTTTCCTGACGGGAACGCTCGGATGCTCGAGACCAGGGACTAAGCTGAGAAAAATGTTGTTAATACATGATGGTGGAATGAATGTGGCGGCATCCCTTAGGCCAATCCCAGTGTCAAAGTTGGAGTTGGCGGCCGCGTTTGGTAGCCCGATTAGCAAATCTAATTGGAGTAGGTGAGAAGGACTACTTTAACTTACAAAATTTGGGACAGATTGCTTCCTAGTACGCCCATGACATATCTTCCAGATTTGGTACCCTTGTTACAAATCGATCAACAAGCATTCGTAATATGTCTTCAAGAGAGTCATGTAACTTCAAAGGGCAACCAGGCCGAAATTGCCCGTGAGGGTCATACAACCGGTGTCCACTGCTTTGGTGGCCAACTGGACCAAGATTTTTACTCGAGATAGAGGGTGATTAGCCTCAACAGCCTCTGTTGCAACAGCCTAAAGGCGTCGATTTAAGCAGCCTTGTAGCACATGTTAACCAACCCGAGCCGAGTGGTAGAATTTGTCTGCTAATTCTTCGGTTTCGCAGGGGGTCGTGGTTTGGTCACTACGCTGTAAGCAACACCTATTGATCAAACTGGATAGAATCAAATCCGCCAAAAACGTAATTGTTTGATAGAGATAATTATATCCAGTCATTTGGAGTAGGAAACACATGTGGCCAAGGCACCTGTACTAGATGCAAAGCGTCAGAGCAATTGGGATCAAAACGTCAAGTTACGATGGTCAAGTTACGCTGGCGCATTGTGCTTTGTTACTCAAACTACAGTTGGTAAGTAAGACATCCAGTGCTTGTTCCGAGCCGGCTAGCACCTTGACTGTATATCACTTTCATGGAGTCCAACGGCGCCGCGCAGTACAGCGGGTCTTGGCCGCGACCCGATAGCTATATCGGCTTATCAATGGAACCGGTGCCGTTAAACGATTGAGTTATTTGTTCTGTCATTGCGGGCCAGAAGAGCCCAGTGCAAAAATTATGACTCTATTGTGAATTCGAACTAAGTAGATCACAGCATCTGGATAACTGAACCGGAGAACTAAGTCCCAGCCCTTGGCAAATACACGCCTCGTGAGAAGTGGCCCCTAGGATGGCAGATGGTTGTGAGGGCAGCTCAGACTCTGCTAAGTGCCCTGTATGTTAGAACTGCTGGTGGCGTTCTTATGAGGGTATTGGAAGGATTTGGTTACTGTGGAGACGTGATTAGGCTCGTACTTCATCCAAGCCTGCACGTGAGCAGGATTCGACCCAGACCATTCCTGTCAGTGGCTGATGGGATACCCTAGAAAGGAGCTGAGCATAGATAGCTCAATAACCCGGTATCCGCTGCATCAGCGTGGAAAATTTGTTAGGCGGTATGTTGTCCCTTTGATATTTGAAATTGCCCACGTGGCTTCCTGGCTACTTCTCTTTATAGAGATAACGGATGTGGCAGTTTAATAACCCCATCAAAGAGCGGAAAAAGTGGCCTGGGGTAAACCGAACTGATGATTCCAAATATTTGTGACCCCCCGTAAGAGTTTCATAAAATGGCATCGCAAAAAATTGACGCTAGGATGCCTGCACTACCTCGACATACAAAGAGGAGGATGCTGATTCTTTCAGGATTTGTGGCGTAAGTGATAAGAAGAAAACCAGTATTTCCAGTCTTGCCAACCAACCCAACTCTCGCTTTTTTATTTCTTCCAATGTAGGATGCAGCAAACCAATTTATTCCTGTTTCAGATAACAAGAAGGAACTTGGCCACTCAACCCAACAAATTATGCTCAATATTTCTGCAGGTAATCAGTGACTATACTGAGTTGCACATTATGTTGCGTGTTGCGAACGAATGCCTACACAACCTGCGATGTAACACTGCGGAACAATGTTTCTGGACTCTCTGTGATGCCACCTGCGATGTACTGTTGTATCCCGAGTGGACGAAAACGAAGGAAAAAACAAGGTAACACGCAGTTAAATATCCATTCTTCCTTCGAAGGAGGAAACCCCAAAACCAACCCAGCGACAAGTTAGATAATATTGCTCCGTTTTGTACGCTGTCTGGTCAGCTCGCTGCATGCCCAACGTAGTGTAGAGGGTTGGTCCCTGATTGCATGTACCCCAACTCGTGTCCCGTACACCTCAGACAATATTTTCGAATGAGAGTCATTTGGCTGTGGCTTCAGTTGGTCCATGCTTCCCAGGCAGCGATCACTGCGTCGTTTCGTGCAATGCAGTCAGGTACAGCGGAGCTGTTCCCCCGAGTCCTTCATTCTTTCACTTCCTGACTCCGGATATTTTGCTGGCTTCTTCATTCTTAGTGGCCTCCTGGGTATGGAACGACTTCTTTCCCTCGTCGGGCACACAACGCATTTGTGGTAGGTTCTACCAGAACCTGTTCACCCCTCTCTACCTCGCTTCTCCCACTAAGAGCTTTCACCCTGGTATCTCTCGGCATGGTAAGTTATTGAAAGCCTTACAATAAAATACACCGAGCCCACAGGGAATATCGGAAATCTCAAAATTTCTCATTATTGCTACTCATCAACAAGCTCTCAACTGGCCGAAGGTCATTACGGGTATCCCTCGAATGCCGAGGANAGGGAGGGACCCTTCTAGCCGTAAATTACTCGGCCGCCTATTTCGTGGGCACTGTACCCCCAAACTGTCACCAAGTCGATTGTCTGCGCTCCATCGACGGTAGTTTTACCCCTGATCCTGTCCATTTAGCCAACCACTTGAACGTTTACTTTGCCAGCTGTTACCTACCTATTCCTGGCAAGTTCTATCCCACAATCTCAGCGGCACAACAGAGTAACCGTCCGTCTCTTAGCAACGTGACCATTTCCCCAGCTGATGTATCAGCTCCTCTTCGAACCCTCAAAGACTTCGCCGTACCGGGGGGCGACGGCATACCGTCATCTGTAGAAGACAGTTTACCACCAATGTGCTGCCGTTCCCAACCACATATGGCAGACAATCCTCATGTTTATTTCCCTTGACCAGATGAACTGAAACCCTCTTGTTTTACTGAACTATTTTTATAACTCTTACGGACTTCCGTCGGACATTGATTTTTGCCGTTGCTCGCCGTCGATATCTGTTTTGTTGTGACGATATCGATTTTGAAGCGAAATGATTTGCGCTTTATCCCCAGGCTGGTGATTGTGCCGTCTTATTTTGTAACCCCACGGTATCCGCAAGGGAGAATCCGTTGAGTACTGTTACGGCTATCTGCCTTTTGAGCTTGGGTCACACGTGACTCTAGAAATCGGTCATTTTCGTGTATTGGCACGCGTGACTCAAGCTCAGAATACAGATAGCCGTAACATCACGTGCCCTGAGACATGGCGGACAAGATGCCAAAACCCTTGTCTTAAATTTTTGATCACTTAGAGAGCTCTGGAATTGTCCCCTCCCAGTGAAAACAGTCTGTTGATCGCCATCATTTTAAAACCAAATCCAGGCAAACTACTTTTAATTACAGAGGGATCCATCATATCCTTCTTTTAGTGCGAAACCTTGACTGTCTGGTCAGAGGCCCGTTAATCAGGTTTCTCCTAGCTACACACGCCATAGATGACCGAAGATTCCTATCTCAGAGATCCGTTATGGCTGCCCACTTCACTTCTTTGAGATCGTTACAGTAGACTACGACGCTGGATACTTCATTGTAACAGTCTATCTGAACATCCTTTGACCAGCATTTGATCAGGCCCCCCATGCCTCCCTGCTACACAAACTTAGTACCGCTGGCATCACTGGAATCTTATTTTAGTGGTTCACCTTCTAATTATCAGACAGGACGCAAATAACGCAAACTAAGGACATACAATCATCTTCACTATCGATCACAAGTGGGGTCATCAGAGGAAGCGTGATTGGCCCCACCCTTTTCTTACTGTACATCAATGACGTCTTCGGCGTCATATCCCATGGTAAGGCTTCCCTCTGCGTGGACGATATGACAATCGCTTACACATTCCTCCCTCTGCACAGGCCCTTGCATTCCACTGAAGTAAGCGAGACTTGAATTCACTGGCTAGCCCGACAAGCGACTCCGGTTTAGGCTCCTCCTCCGCTAAATCATGCCTATCTTCCCGCCGC
>NW_008752144.1:15858-25081 GCF_000715545.1 Opisthorchis viverrini | reverse complement strand
CTTCTAGCCGTAAATTACTCGGCCGCCTATTTCGTGGGCATTGTACCCCCAAGCTGTCACCAAGTCGATTGTCTGCGCTCCACCGACGGTAGTTTTACCCCTGATCCTGTCCATTTAGCCAACCACTTGAACGTTTACTTTGCCAGCTGTTACCTACCTATTCCTGGCAAGTTCTATCCCACAATCTCAGCGGCACAACAGAGTAACCGTCCGTCTCTTAGCAACGTGACCATTTCCCCAGCTGATGTATCAGCTCCTCTTCGAACCCTCAAAGACTTCGCCGTACCGGGGGGCGACGGCATACCGTCATCTGTAGAAGACAGTTTACCACCAATGTGCTGCCGTTCCCAACCACATATGGCAGACAATCCTCATGTTTATTTCCCTTGACCAGATGAACTGAAACCCTCTTGTTTTACTGAACTATTTTTATAACTCTTACGGACTTCCGTCGGACATTGATTTTTGCCGTTGCTCGCCGTCGATATCTGTTTTGTTGTGACGATATCGATTTTGAAGCGAAATGATTTGCGCTTTATCCCCAGGCTGGTGATTGTGCCGTCTTATTTTGTAACCCCACGGTATCCGCAAGGGAGAATCCGTTGAGTACTGTTACGGCTATCTGCCTTTTGAGCTTGGGTCACACGTGACTCTAGAAATCGGTCATTTTCGTGTATTGGCACGCGTGACTCAAGCTCAGAATACAGATAGCCGTAACATCACGTGCCCTAAGCCATGGCGGACAAGATGCCAAAACCCTTGTCTTAAATTTTTGATCACTTAGAGAGCTCTGGAATTGTCCCCTCCCAGTGAAACAGTCTGTTCATCAATGACGTCTTCGGCGTCATATCCCATGGTAAGGCTTCCCTCTGCGTGGACGATATGACAATCGCTTACACATTCCTCCCTCTGCACAGGCCCTTGCATTCCACTGAAGTAAGCGAGACTTGAATTCACTGGCTAGCCCGACAAGCGACTCCGGTTTAGGCTCCTCCTCCGCTAAATCATGCCTATCTTCCCGCCGCTGCACTCTCCCGGCTGACGCTTTCACAATTAATGGAAATTCCATCACCTACTCCACGGATACAAAAAAAATCTCGGCCTCATATACTCCTGTATTTTAGCTTTTCTCTCAGGGACAGTTTCAGGTTGCCAGAGCACGCAGGCTGTTTTTTAATACTCCGCCCCTGTCCCCTTACAGACATAATGGTCGCAATTTTTAAGCTATGCGTAAGACCAATAGTGAAATTATTTCCTGCATTCTCTTCCCTTTAAACCGAAAGTTGCAGACTCGCAACTGAAAGCGTCCAGCACTCATTCACGGAAGAGCTGTTCCTCCGGTCAACCCCTCTCACTTACCGCTCCCGCTGTCAAATCCTAGGCCTCGTACCACTATGGCTCAGACGGTAAAAATTGAATCTAACTCTCTTACACCGTCTTCTGCGCAAACGAAGCTAGACCAAATATGAACTCACAACCTCGCTAAAGACTCCGTAACTCCTGCAACCTCTTAGTTTGTCCCCCTGATCGTACAAATCCAAGCCACTACTTCTTTCTGGTCTTCTACCCGGAACAGCTGCCAAGTATCACGCATCATCATACCATTTTCTCAGTCCGTAGACGAATCCCTTACCTGTGAGACTGCTGCCACTTTACCCGATTACCTTCTGACCCCCCTTACGAATCGGATCCAGTGCGCATTTGAGTTTAGCGACGTTACATTTAGTTGGCAAGTAAAGGATCTTGTTATCATTTCTTCCTAATCTCTTGACTCGCTTTAGACTAATGTAAAACTTGAATGCCCACTAGGCCTAAATATACAGTGTGACTGGCCTGATTGTTTTCCTTTTCCCTTTTTCCCCAGCCGACCGACACCTCGTACTAGTCAAGTCCCCACACCGCATTACTCTGTCAAGTCTTTATAGCGACTATTGCTCTCGGCCGGACTCTACTGACATAAAACCATACCAAAGTTAGCCTTTTTTCTCCAAGTCACTGTATGACTTAGGCACCTACTAAATGTACATATGCTTTAATACTGGCCTGGTTGTTTTTCTTTTTCCCCAGCCACCTTATACATCGTCTTGGTCACGTACCTACTCCGGATTACTCTATCAGCTCTGACTCGTGAATGGTGCTCTCAGCCAAACTCTAACTGATAGATACCGAACCAAAGTCAGCTTTTTTCTTCATTACCAGTGCGCATACTGCGCTTATGTATGTATCCATCTGATGGTTTGCCCTATTAAACACTCACGCACAACAGCACGGTACGCTTCTGCTCGACATGGTAGCTCTTACCAACGCTCGACGTTGTTTAGCCATAGATCACCCGCCGTAAATATCACCATTCCACTCGCACTGTCCCATTGACAGCTGTCATTTCACATCTTTGCGGATTGCCTATACTAGTGTCCGCATACTGTTTGCTTGTTCGATTGACAGAGCTGTGTTTACTGGCCTTGGTTTCCTCCGACCGGTAAAAGGTAGCTGGAGTGTTTATTAATGCACAAACCGCATTTATAGCAGTTTAGATGGTTTTAAACATTGCACATCTGGTAGCATGCACGAGGAAGGAAATCCTCATATGGTGGACAGGCCTGACCTGCAGAGAGGGTCGCCCTGTTACGTTGCACCATGGTGTGTTCGTATACCCGCTAACACTCCAGCAGCACGGGTGCGTCGCCCATCGCCGGTGGTTCTGAGCCTGGCCTTTAAATTCAGGAAATTATAAAAGAACTGCTCACTTCCGTTTGTTGCTGCTGGTGTTTGGCTCGCCTCGATTAAGTTATGTATCTGGCAACGCCATATATCGCAGATAAAGAAAAAAGAAAAACAAAACAAACAAAAAATAAATTAAGAAAATAAGAATACACTTGGTAGAACCTGGAGATACTCTGCAATGCCCGTGGCCTACATCCGCGAGCATAGCTGTATCTGCCTTCGTCAGGACAGGGGCTACACCGCACCAAAGTCCATTTGGTTAACCAAACAAAGAACACAGCTACCTGCCGCTCCTAGTGGTGGGCACGAACGTCTTCGTCGCTACGAACCACTCACAGGCTAAAGCTGATAGCTATGCTTCGGACACTGGTGACTATTTCTCTTGTGCACACTTTCTTTCCTGGCAGTGTTCAACTCGTGTAATAAATACTAGGAGTCATCTTGGAACTTCACCCCCGTCAGCCCTGATGCATCTGGTTTATATACCACCACTCCGCTCATATAGGCTTTTACTAGATCCTTTGTAATCTAATGTCATGTAGTACCAAACCCAACCCCTGATGGCTAGTCTATTAAGTACAAATCCATCTATACGTCATCCCGTGTGGTCATTTGTCATCGCCCTAATTTCGGCAGACGTGAAGTTTTCTATTTCTATATATATATATTGTGGCACATTATCCCAAATGATGTCTCCTCCAACTCACAATGCTCCACTAATCTCATTCCACCCCTCACCTTCCCAAGCTCTGAACTTCGGTAATGCCCGATTTGAACGACCTGACTGGCTGTTCTCCACCACACATGGCCTATGATCTGCAACCACGGGATCCTCAAACGGACGGAGAAACCTGCGATCCCAATATCGGTTTCGCTCCACCTTCTCTTCTCGGCCAGCCTGAAGTAAACCCTGCTGCTTAAAGAACTGCACACCGCAGTCAAAACTTCTTAAATTTGACTTCCGTTACGGGACTGTCCAAAAACCTAAGTATGTCAGGCCAACGATGGCACGGCACTGCCATATCCAGTTAGATAGCACACCAGCAACTATTCTATTCCCTCTCTCGACCGTGCCCTCTCACCCACTCGTTCCATTAACTGCGAAAAACAGCTAAAAACGCCCCTGGGACGAGTTCTGTCGTACCCCATGCATCTTCCCTCTAATCTGGTCAGCCTGACTTTCTGCTGTAATTTCGACTTGCCCCTTCCACAAGTTCAAATCCGTATACGATGCTCAGTTCACCCTATGTGTTAGCACTATGTCCCCATCCAACTTATCCCTGAAACTGACTTCCCTACAGGAGTGCAACCAGTGAGTCTGTTTGATTTCAGATTCAACCACATTTTTGAGACAAAACTCATCGTGTGATAATAATTCGAATTATTCCGTCTCCATCTCCACTTTTGCTCGTTTTTACTCCGAACCTTTGTCCAGCCACCCAAGGTCCCCAATGGCCAGAAATGGTTTTCAGTTTTAATTCATGCCAGCGGTCTGTCTCTGAACTAGTTGGGCCTCAAGTCCATTGTTCTCCACAATTTGTGAAAGAAACCTATTATTACTACTTCATCGAATGCTTCCCACCGTTAATGACATTGTCCGCTTTGCGCGCATTCCCCGCCACACGCAAACCCTCAGTCTACTTTATTCTGACTGTAAACGTATGATCATACCAGACGATATACCACCCACAAATTGGAAAAAACATTATTATTCAGAAATTTTTCTATAATTTACTGGTAACGGAAAAATGATACATATCCTTCTTAAGACCCACATATACATCTCATGCCTGTTGTTTGTCGCAGACGTTCCTGAATAGGAGACAAAACCATAGCTATTTTTCGTTCGACCTGCCCATTCTTTCACTCTCAACTCGGTACGCTGCGAAACTCACCGATTTCAACCGTTCTGCGTACCTCCCACGTACTCGATAATAGCGAAATTACCCGTTTCTGTCCGAGAGATAAGTTAAAACTCCGTGGCCTGCGGAGGTAATCTTCCTTTGTGCATCCAAAATCAATTCGAAATTACTCGAACAGCGTGTCAGAATACTCAAAACATCCCGGCTTGTCTTTTTGCCTTCTCTTATTCCAGGAGTCCTGAAGCCGCTCTTAACGCTTAATATCCTCCGGCTTCTTGTGTAATTGGTCACTAATATGGTCATATAAATTGCTCCGTCGTTTGTCTTACATTTACTACTGACAATTTAATGCAGCAAAGATCCCCTTGACCCCTAATACGCATCATCCTCCTGCCCAGCATAGCTTCCTATCTTTTTGCATGCACTCGAAGAAAATAAGGGGGTTTAAAATTAACACGTGTGTCTAAAAATTGTACGCTGATCCGGACATTCAGAGGCTTACAGTGTCGAGCATACTCTTGGGAGTAGAAGCCAACTCCTATGCAGATATGGAATGGGAATTTCTGTTCACTTATATGTTAATTTGTCCTATTTCTGTTAGAAGTATCGTGGCTTGATCCTGGTTTTTGAAACAACAGACAAGTCATCTTGTTATTTCCAAACATGGTGCAGTTGTTTTAGTTGCACTAGACCACCCCATTGGAAAGCTTCGGTAGAATGTCTGTCATGGGAGTGCTTAATTGACTGATGTAGGTAAAGGTGATTGCAAGTGCCTTTGGATGCAAACGGTTGTAAAATTGGAGGGTAAATATGAAGCAAGAAAGTCTGAAATGTGGTCGTGTTTGCATCACTAGCAGAACGTGAGACTTCTGGAAGGATGGATAAGTAAACTCGGACAGTAACTTTGGCAACAACAGCGAGCACCGTTATAGTCAGACACACCGTTCGTATAGCGAAACCGCTCTCTTTTCTTGAGACTAACAGATGTCAACCAATCTCAACTAGAATAAATAAATGGTTCAGTCAGAACAAGATGAGCAGTTGGATTTTGTTAGACCTTTTGATGGGTATAGTTGTTTTAATAGGAAAACATTGTTTCCCTGTTGCGCAGTTTTGACCACGCTATCGGCGCCCCCAGGTGGATAAAAAAAGCAAGGTTATGAAACATCACTCAAATTTGGCCTGGCCGACAAAAACTAATTTTACGCTTACTTCTTAGTCCGATGGCTTCAAAGAGGGTTAGTCATCTCCCCAATCCAGCAATCAAGACCGCTGATGTGTGTTCAGTGAACAGGCACATGAGGTAATCCAGGAATATCATCTGGAGGTCGTCCTCCAGCATAATAGGGCCAACAAGACGGACACAATCGCCTCTCGGTGGTGTCTACACAAAGCGTGAATACGAATTGCTCCAAATGAAACGATTACACAAAAAGGCAGCAATCTAACTTTTGGGTTTTTAGTCACTTTTAGCCCTCAGCTGCCGTACAGAGGATCTCGGGAGAGGCCGTCAGCATTCAAAAGGCATACATAAAGATCAACGGTGTGTCCGAGGATTGCCATCAATGGGGGCGAAAACTGGGCCACAGAAGTCCTAGAGGTGAAGCTAAGTAAGCTTCCGCTATGTGCAGTTCAGTCGACCACAAACGTGTGGCCAACCCGATGGCAGTTACCGAGCCTCGTGATCTTGAATTCACACGGACGCACCCGGTCGCAATTCCGGATTGCGATTTCTATTCAGCTACCACCGACCTTACGACTACTAAAAGCAGTGATGCCGGAATGAAAGAAGCGTCTTAAGAACATACTGTCCAACTTATGTGGAATTATCATTGCTGGCTTTCCCAGCGAACGATAAAAGCGGAAAACTACCCGCTCCATTCACAAATCCTTATATTGAACAAGTCAGCTGTGCGGGGATAAGTGGCGAAATCCAGTGACATATCATCCACAAAAGTTAACCTCAGCGTCGGAGTCTACTGTAAAAGCCACACAACCACAACCGTCAGGTTCCATACCCACCAAATCAAAGCAAAGTCCGACTATAGACACAGTAGTAACTCATCAAGTCGATAGCCAAAGTCGCAAACCCGAAAAGATAGCATCGCAAATTCCCGAGTTGAGAGTTCACACAGACACAAACAAAAAGAGAACGCACTCAAATAAGCCGATCAAGGTATAGTCCCTTGCAAAGTGAGCCCCTTTTAAGTGTTGCCAAAAGAATACTTCCTGAAGGTACTACTGAATGTACAAGCGACTTAACGGAGCCTTATCCTTGCTCCAGTCGTAATGTAGCTAGTTCAATTATCAAGTGATAGACAGTGAAGCGTGTGTTTTCACCAGAATGGTGATGAATGCAGCAGTTGGGCGAGTTTGATAAAAATAAATAAAAATAAATATAATGCTCAGGGTGGCCAAAAGTGACTTGTTGTTGAGGGTTCTCGAGTAGATTTCATGATTCTGGTTGTATTTTCACCGCAGTGAAACGCTGCTACGCGTGTTTCGCAATTGTCTGTGAAAGCGTGTGGAGCTCGGTTGACTTCCCGTCCTTTGCACCTATGCATGTGTTGGGATGGGTCGCATGCATGTCAAAGAGAGAGATTTCCATTCTCTTTCGATAGTTACACGAACATTAATAGACTTGATGCGGTTGAAGGTCGTGATCCTAGCGCGTGAACGAAAATGGATTGAAAATATCAGTGCACAGTTTATCGGCTATGGTGGAAAGTGGGACAGGAATCGTTACGTTGTTTGTGACGTATTATCTAGTGTGTGAGTAAGCCTAACACAAAGAACTTCCTTGTCAGACTGCGTCAAAAAGCCCAAGAAAACAAATGCACGCATATTCGTCCCGAAGCATCGAGCAATAACGAATCCAAACATCCAAAAGATGGTCGTGCATGAGGTTTATGTGACAGCCATAGAAATTTTCAACCACGAGGGGAGAAACTAAGACTTCCAAAGTCAGAGAGCCCATGCAAACTAAGGTTTCGCGGGGCGTAATTCTCCGTAAATCCAAGGAAACACTAAGGCAGAGAGCAAACAAGTAGGCCGCAAAGTCCTCTTTAAGGCCTTTGACTCACATCCGGTGTACGGCTCTTGAATCTACTAACCTGTCTGGTAGCAGGCACCCCGCCTTCGCATGCGGTAATGTTGAAGTGCATCTCCACAAACTGCCTCAGTCCCTTCAGTAAACTTCGTGACATTAAACGGTCAGCCTCCCCCGACCATCTGTTTCTAAACGCACTTACAGAAACCTGACCTACAACGGAAACCTCTGACGTAGATATCTCAAAAGGCAGCTACTCCAATTGCTGACCTGATACGAAGCGCGGGAGGGCAGGGTGAGGTAGTTTATTTATTGACATGTGGACTTGCCTCTACTGATTGCCTTCCCAAGCACCACTCCTGCAGGTTTTGTGGCGCACTGTAGGTTCACGGGCTTAGCGTAGTCTACTTACGTCAGCCGCATCCAACGGAACATGATCAGTCTCCCATCAAATCCTTATGCCACCATCCCCTAGCTACCCTAACGCATTTCCCACTGGTAGGCGATTTCAACGCTCCCAAAGTATCCCTGTCGGAGCTTCATTTTATTGAGCCTAGTAGATATTTTGCATCGGCACTAACCAAATCCGTTCCACAGAGCGCTGATACTCAGTATGTTGTTGAACCCACCAGACACTGCGCAGGTCAGCTACCGGGCTTGGTTGTCACCAACGACAACTTATCAAGTTCTGATTAAAGCTCCACTTGGACATGGTGATTAGTGTGTGCTGTCGTTTGATTTCATCCGCTTGTGCCAGAAATCCAGAACCTCAACCATGTATTCGAAGCGTCAACCGAACGGGCCTCTCAGAAATGCTTAGCTTCCGTGATCAACTTGAACAGTCTCAGTGGAAGAAGCCTATGTGCACACCGTCCGATAACATCACGAGGCTGACAGAATGTTCGTCTGCAAAAACAAGCAAGCAGTCGGCTGGACCAGAAGCCCCCTAAAAGGGTTCTGCTAAAAAAGTGGTCCCAAGTGTTTCTCAAAGAGATGATTTAAGGTGACACAGATGATTGGTCGGCATTTCGTAAAATATGGGAGCCCTGCAAACCAGAAATCAACCAATTAAACCTACAAAAAATAGGCTACGATTCTTGACAAAGTCCTGAAAACAAATAAGTGTTGTTTAACCACATTAGCCATCACCCATTCACGGACTCACGGATTCACGGATTGATGCAGAGGATCGAGGCTTTTGCCCAAGTTTCCCGGGTCGGTTTTGTTCTAACACTTTAATACGTAGGACAGAGACGGGGAACCCATGAGTGACCAAAAAGTGGTAGCTAAGGCCTACGTGTAATAGCATACACGTGTGTATTGTGTCAGCCATCTTTTCACATTCACTCTGATCGGCACGTCACTCCCGCTGCGCGGGTCCGATTCTCTCCTTCTCGGTGTGGTCTACCGTAGCCCTTCGAGTCCCCCTGAAGATGACCAATTCCTCACACAAACCCTTGAACAACTCTCCTCCAACTACCATTTCACTCATCTCCTGCTGGTAGGTGACTTCAACGCCCCAAAGGCCTCCTGGATTGCACTCCAGCGCGTCGAATCCGGCGGCCCTTTTGCAGCGGCGCTATTAGAA
>NW_008752144.1:9344-13710 GCF_000715545.1 Opisthorchis viverrini | reverse complement strand
TTTTTTCACTTGTGCCTTTCAGGTGAACGACAGCCACTGACCGACAAGAACAAAACCGACCCGGAAACTTGGGCAAAAGCCTCGATCCTGTGTATCAGTCCGTGAATCCGTGAATCCGTGTCACTGCGAACGACCCCTAATACACTCGATCTTCAAGGTTGTCGATGTTTGTGAACGCTCTCACGAGATCAACCCCCCCAGCGCTTTGGAATTAGGCGAGGTCCAACAGAGGAGCTTGAAAGCCCGCGCTGGCAAAGCATTACTTGCTGGTGTTTCAACGGCCGCCCGGCTAATTTAACCTGCCCTCTGCCTGAAAGATACGACTGTTAGGCCAGTCTACAAAACAGGTTACGGCCTATTGCCCTAAGCTACAGGAAATTTAGCCTCATTAGCAAGCTCCCCGAGCGCATGCTGAAGCGGGTCATGTAGAATCACTTCATCAACAGCAACTTTTTACCCCCAGTACAACACGGATTCTTCTCATTCGTGACGAAAATACTCGCATTTGTGGGCAACATACTCGAGGTTTGTAACGAGAACCTCATTTCATCTGCCTTCTAAGGGGCAGTCGACTGATTGCCACACGCCCGCTGCTCCACCAAATTGAGTCACACAGGATTCAAGGAAAAATTCTACACTAGACTAAGGCATTTCCATCGGACACAGCATTTTGAGTAAAAATGGGCTCAACCTACTCTGCTTTGGCACCGTGCTCCATTGGAGTCCCTCAACGCTCCGTTTCTGGACCATTTCTGCTTCTTATACATATCAACGACCTTCCACACGTTCTTTCAAATCCAAGTCTACTTTCTGAGCACCACTTGAAATCCACTGTCTCTTAAATGGACTTATTTCCTGAAAAGCAGTGGTAGCTGGATTGACGCGCTTCTCTGATGAAAATTTCGTCCACATATCATTCAGAAGGGAGTCAACGAACACCTTTGTCGTGCACGGTGAGAATAGACCAGAAGACATCATGGGGACGGGGGTCAAAGAAGACTTGGACATCGGGCTCTCTTCAAACATGTCCGTCTCACTGCACCATGAGAAATCGGCCCAAAGGCATTCACCGTTCTACGGATGATTCAAAGCACTCTGCCAGTGTCACTCACGTGGACCCCAAATATTCTATGGGGCCTAGGTCAAACCGCGTCTTGAATATGACAACCAAGGTGTCTCATCATTCTCGTCATTAAAGCATGTCATCAGTGTTCAAGCCGGGTGCTTCGCTACAGCGCAAGCGGGAATTATTTGAAAGCCTTATTGCAAAGAAAAGAATGAAGGTGGAGGGGATAATGACTTGTGCTGGATTACTACAATCATGCACCACTTAACACTCATTCAGGCAAGCTGGATAGAAACTGACAACAAGAACACCACTGACATAAATTGACAGCCACATCTTGCAGTGTCTTCAACCAAACGCAGTGAGGTCATCCAGCCACCATCCTGGAAGGCGAGTGTCACTGATGACACCAAAACCTTTCATGCTTCCTTTCATACTCATCTGTCAGGTCAGTAATTGACCGCCTTCCTACTTTAGCCACTCTGGACTGAGAGTAAAACCAGCACTTCCCTCGGCAAACGATGGTTAAGCATACGCAACACGCAACCCAACCAACGCAGCTTCTGGTGCTGAACACATTCTTCAATGGATGTGTCCATTGCACAACCGAATACTCGCGTTCTAACTGCATCTTTACGAATACGCCAACACCGACGCACACGAGCTATTGGCCCGGGACAATGATGGGCGAACATCTGAAGACATCCCAGTTCCGCTGCTTGAGCAGGCCAACTTGTTTACTCAGGTAGCAAGAAATGCGCAACGATCATTTAACATGTCCAACGAGCTGCTATGAAAATAGTTGCAGGCGTTAAATAAGTCTCACAGTGCCTGAACTCTCTGTCGTCACTTCCTAGGAGGCCCACTAATTTCGTGTGCTCTGTTTGAATGAGGTTTGGCCAACAGTTTTCACAACAGTTTTCACTGGTGCACGGTGGGAAGATGGTAAGAGGATCTTCAAGCTCAGAGGGGACACAAATAGGCAAAAAAATTTCTCATTTTGGTTAGACACTGTGTGGAATAACCCGACTCCAACAGTTGTTTACGCTGCATAAAGCACCAAGCCCTAAGTAATTTTGGAGGCTTTTTGTGTAATTCCCCGCACCGGGAAGCTTAATACGCAAGGCTGAAAAGCGTAAGAGCAGTGATACACCCCTTTACGTTTTTCTCTCGTGTAAATTTGTGAAAGTTTTTTCGCTTTTCGGTCTACTCACGAGTACACACGAGTCATTGTTGAATTTATCACTTTAGCATAACATTTAGGAGATAACCTTTGTTATTATGCGATCACTTTTTATTTTGCATCCAGTCTTGACCATTATATCGATTTATGCCGATTGCCCTCTGCAGCCATCGATAGACCAGAACAGATGTAGACGAAATGGCTGGCCATCAAACGTAAAACGCGGTACGCAATCCCACACCTGCAAGGCCCGGTGGTACCTCAAATTCACGGGTTCACAGGACAACCAGATAAGCCGATTATCTAACTCTCCCGACCCGTTTGTCTGCGCTAGTTGCCCCTACATTAAGGATGCAATGCATGTCGCAGCTAAGAAGGGAGCCCTCAAAATCGAAACCCGATTCCCATTGCTGATTACGAAAGATCATTGTGAGTGTGCCGCTCTGATCGGGATACTCAATGCGAAACCGAAGCTTCTTTCTCAAGCTCTGGAGGATTCAAACACAAAGAATGCAGCAACCTGGACGAAAGTTGATACGGAACACTCTTTGCTGAACTAGCACCTTGCGCTATCCATCCCGGGTCCGCTGGCTGCGAGGAAGCTCATAAACTTTCTGATGCGGCAATAAGGACCGCCACAGCGACTACAGTGGACGGGAGCATAAGGGAGGGCAGAATGCTAATCTGGGGGTCATTCTCCGTAAAAACCACGCTAACGAAGCTGGCACAGTCGTTGCTTAGTAGTATCCTCACTAAGCAACCACTTCACGCAGAATGTTTGTGCCAGGAGGGAAGCAGGCGCACACTTGGGCTTCTAGACAACCTTTCCTCCCCATCTGCCATACAGCAGACCTTGGAGAGGGATGGCAGCATTCAAAAGGCCTACCCAATGATCAGGCGTCTATCCGAGAATCGCCCTCTAAAGGTGCGAAAGCTGGGTCACAGCATATCAAGGGCAAAGGTGCAAAACAGGCTCCCTCTTGGCGCCAGTTCAACCGACCCCAAACTCATGGCCAAACTTATTGTGGTCATAAGCCATCGTGCTCCCAAAAGCATGCTAACACATCCGGCCGCGTCTCCGGACAGCAGTTTCCACTCAACCGCCACAGACCCCTCGTCCGCCAAAGGCAGTGATGCTCAGGAGGAGGCAAGCTTCACATGGCAGCAGCGCCCAAAGTACACAGAGCTATCAGCGCTTATTTTGCTTCATAGACGATAAAGGTGCAGCCAGGAACTCCTCACCAAATTCATCGCTTCTGAACTGGACTGAGTCAGATGTGCAGGGACAAGCAGCGAAGCCCAACGACGAATCATCCGCAAGCGTTCACCTTGACGTTGGTGAATCCTGCGACAACCGTACGAACGTTGAGAATGTGAAACTGCCAAACTCCAGCTCCACTCCGTCAAAAGCGGATTCTCTGATTGTGGACACAGTTGTCCCCCAGGACCCCGACAGGCAAAGCCGAAAACGTGACTACAGAGAAACGGAAAATTCCTCGTGCACCCAGTTGGCCACGCTGACCGCCGACGGATCGGGTGTTCACACAAACACGAAAGAAGGTCGACTGCAGCCAAACAAGCCACATAAAATTCGCCAGATTGGAAAACTGCTGGCTGGCTCCAATGTGCAGTCCTACGCGAAAACGAACCTCTTGGGAGCGCTACCAAAATTATTACTTCTTGGTGTCGCCAACCGGCGCCCAGGGCCTCACAGAGACACTTTTTCGGCCAAACCGCGCCAAAACACCCAAGAATCCAGGAAGGCGAAAGCTTGCCACAAATCTCTGATCAACTTCAAATCTGGTCACCAAAATGGGGGTGCTGAAGGAGCTGCAAACAGCAACGGTCGAAAGTTTTGCGAACTGGGTAAAAGACCTCGTCCCCCAAAGCCAAAAGGCCCGAGCAAACCGGGCTCCCACGGAACGAAAAAACCTCACAAGCGAAAAGCACCCCCAGAAACCACGAAGACAGGAAGCGGACAACATTGCCCCAGAGGTCCCTTCGGAGCCTTGGAATCAAACCCGGCACATAAATATTAAGCCTGCTAACCACCCTCGTCACTCAACTTTCGGCTGCTCAACCTTGGAGGCAGCAGAGACGGTGTTGAAATTCTTGTC
>NW_008752144.1:0-8523 GCF_000715545.1 Opisthorchis viverrini | reverse complement strand
TGACGTTGGTGAATCCCGCGACAACCGTACGAACGTCGAGAATGTGAAACTGCCAAACTCCAGCTCCACTCCGTCAAAAGCGGATTCTCTGATTGTGGACACAGTTGTCCCCCAGGACCCCGACAGGCAAAGCCGAAAACGTGACTACAGAGAAACGGAAAATTCCTCGTGCACCCAGTTGGCCACGCTGACCGCCGACGGATCGGGTGTTCACACAAACACGAAAGAAGGTCGACTGCAGCCAAACAAGCCACATAAGATTCATCAAAAAAGAAAACTGATGGCTGGCTTCAAGGTGCAGTCTTCCGCGAAAACTAGCCTCTTGAGAGCGCCACCAAAAGTAGTACTTTTGGTGCCGCTGGCTTCAAGGTGCAGTCTTCCGCGAAAACTAGCCTCTTGAGAGCGTCACCAAAAGTAGTACTTCTTGGTGCCGCCACCCAGCACCCAGGGCCTCACAGAGACCTTTCCGGTCAAACCGCGCCAAAAAGCCCAAGAAACTAAAAGGCGAAAGTTTGCCGCAAATCCTTGATCAACAACAAACCAGGTAGCCAAAAAGGCGGTGCTGAAAGAGCCGAAGCAGCAATGGTCTAAATTTTCGCCCACGGGGGAGACCTTCGTCCCCCAACGCTAAAAGGCACCAGCAACCCGGGTTCTCATGGGCGAAAAAAACCCTGCAAGTGAAAAGCATACCCAGAAACCACTAAGACAGGAAGCAGGCGATTACTCCCCGGAGGCTGTCTTGGAGCCTTGGACTCAGACCCGGCGCATAACTATTAAGTCTGCCAACCTACCTGGTCACCCAACTTTGGGCTCCTCACCCTTGGAGGCAGCAGAGACGGTGTTAAAATGCTTGTCCACAAACCACCTCAGTCTTTCAGCAAACTCGGCGATATTTCTCAGCCGGCTTGCCTTGATCAACCGACTATAATCGCACCCACAAAGATCTGGCTCACACCAGATGTCTCTGACACGGAGATCTTGATAGACGGTTACTCTACTTTTCGAGCTGACTCAAAACGAGTGAGGGCTTGCATGAGGTCCTGCCAATCCAGATTGCCCTCTCTCTAGCCACTCTTGCATCTTTTTTCGATGCACTGCGGGTTCAAATCCTGCTGCGCGGGTCCAATTCTCTCATTCTCGGTGTGGTCAACCGTAACCCCTCGAGACCATCCGAAGATGATCAATTCCTCATACGAACCCTTATGTAACTCGCCTCCAACTACCACTTCACTTATCTCCCACTAGTAGGTGACTGCAACGCTCGAAAGACCTCCTGAGTGGAGCTCCAGGGCGTCGGATCGAGCGGACTTTCTGCAGCGGCGCTGATTGAAGTCGTTCAACAGAGCGCTTGGACTCAACATGTCGTTGCACCCCACCAGATACCGCGCGGGCCAACTACCATCGCTCCTGGATTTGGTCACCACTAACGAAAGGCACTTGGTTGAGCAGGTAACAACCCTCCACTAACTACCATCGCTCCTGGATTTGGTCACCACTAACGAAAGGCACTTGGTTGAGCAGGTAACAATTAACCCTCCACTAAGACATAGAGACCACTGTGTGCTGACCTTTTATTTCATGCGCTATCGGGCCATTGTCCAGAAAGTTCACGGGGCTGATGCAATGTTTGTTCCAAAAAACAGCACGCACTCAGATGAATCGCAGGCTGCCAAAAAGGATTCGGCGACTTCTGGAAAAAAGATTCCAACTCCTTTTCAAAAAGGCGGAACCGCTGTAAATTGGAAAATCCGCCAATGGAACATACGGAAACAAGCCACAATCCTGGACTTGCTCGAAAAAAAACAAAACCTTTTTGTTCAAATACATGAGACATCGCCGCAGAAACAAGCCATCGGCGTTCTGCTTGGGGGACAGGAACGGAGAACTCATGAGTGACCCAACGGTGGTATCTGAGGTTTACAGAGAACACTATGCCTGTTTATACTCAGCCCCAGCGTCATCGTCGCATCCACTCTGGTCAAGGCGTAACTACGAACAGCCTCTTACCGACTTGTTCTTCACGGTGGAGGACATTCGCCAATTCTTGCACAAGATCAATCCATTCTGCGCGTTCGGGCCCAACCAGGCCCATCCGAGGATCCTGAGGGAAACGTCTTCCACACTGGAGAATCACCTATACCTGGTGTTTCATCAGTCGCTTGACGAAGGCCGTCTTCCCTTCGCTTGGAAGGAGGTGGTTATCACGGCAATCTACAAAACTGGTTGCCGGCTATCGCCTGGCAGCTACAGGCCTGTAAGCCTCACTAGCTTGCCGCGCAAGGTGATGGAACGGATCCTGAAGCGAGCTATCCTAGATCACCTTACTTCCAGCACCCTGATATCTCCAGCTCAACACGGATTTCTCCCAAACCGTTCCTGTGTGACCAACATGCTTGTGATTATAGACAGCTTGATCCAAACCAAGGACGAAGGACTCACATCGGATGTCATATTTTCCGAATTCTTAAAAGCATTTGATGAGGTTCCACACGTCCCGGTGCTCCACAAACTCGAGTCTTATGGGAGTCGAGGGAAAATCCTTCATTGGATCGAGGCGTTCCTGTCAGACAGATCATTCCGCGCGAGATTAGGCTTGACCTACCCTTCTCCAGCGCCGGTCTTCATTGGAGTTCCTCAAGGCTCCGTTGTGGGACTAACGATGCTTCTGATGTGCGCCGACGACCTTCCAGATGTTCGTGCAAGTCCATGTCTACTTTATGCGGACGACTTGAAATCCTGGAGTTCCAATGCCAGTGTCCTCCAAATGGATGTAGACGCTGCAAAGCAGTGGCCGTTGGACTGGCACCTTCCTCTGAATGACGAAGAGTGTGTCCATACGTCACTTAGAGGAGACTCAGCGAATACCCTTGTTATGCACGGTGAGAAACTCATGATGATAGACGGCAAAAAGGATTTGGGTATCTGGGTCTACTCAAACTTGTTCTTCTCACTGCACCGTGAGAAATCGGCCCGAAAGGCATTCGCTATTCTACAGATAATTCGGCGCACCCTCTCCCGTATTGCTCGCATGGACTTACAGATACTCTGTGGGGCCTACGTCAGACTGCTCCCCGAATACACCGACCAAGTTGTCTGCTCAGGACACACGAGGGACGTCACCCTCATTGAGAGTGTCCACGAAACTGGTAGCCGGCCTCAAGTCCGTGGACCACGAAACGCGATGTTTGACCTCTTCAACCAGGAGTATCGTCGCCTCCGAGGAGACCTAATTCTTAGTTATGCCCTGTTTGAACAATGCTTGGCCAACAGGTTTTCCACCATTGACCCAGCAAACACACGGCGGAGACATGGTAAGAAGATTTTCAAGCTCAGCGCACGCACATTTATCAGGCAAAATTTCTTCTCATTTCGGGTAGTAGCTGCGTGGAATGTCCTTCCTCCGANGGTTGTCCACGATCCTTCCAGAACCCAATTCAAAGCACTATTAGACACTTATTTATGCGAATAATCGTACTGGCAAGTATGCTGCCCCACGCTGAGAACATAAAGAGCAATGCTACACCCTTTTTCACTTGTGCCTTTCAGGTAAACGACAGCCGATAAACGACAAGGACAAAACCGACCCGGAAACTTGGGCAAAAGCCTCGATCCTGTGTATCAATCCGTGAATCCGTGTGCCTTTTAGGTGAACAAAAGCCGCTGGGCGACAAGAACAGAACCGGCCAGGGAAATTTGGGCGGTAGCCTCAACGCTGTTTACTCATCCGTGAAGTCGTGAGAAACTTTCCAAATTTATTTTTTTTTTTTCACTTTACAACCCAACAGCAATCGGTCGAACCTCTACGGACCAATCATTGATGAGGTCGCTGTTTGGTCCTTTGTTCATCGGCCAAGCACGTGGCTTTCGTGGCTTGTGTATGTAGTATACGGTGTCTGTCAGTTTGATTGATTTATATGTAAGTATTGGTGATGTACAACCTTGCTTACTGGGCTTTGGCTCACGAGCTTTGTTTCTGCTTTCCATCCACTGAAATTGTGGTGAACACCTGCCTTCGGAGAACCACTGTCCCCTGGTGCTTCCATAGCGCGCATATTACAGTGTACGATCAACTTCCGCTGTGATTTTTTAGAGAGTTATGGAGTCGCCAGGTCACATTTGAGCTTCTAAAATACCGTGCGACAAACACCATTAAACTTTTAATCAGTGGCGTTGTCCCAGTAAACGTCACCGCGGCACCACCGGTGGCAAGAGGTGGCAAATAGGAGTGGCATGTTACCGTGCCACCGATGGCACCACCGGTGGCTAAAATCAGCCAAAGGTGGCAACCCAAGAATTTCATGATATATTTAATCGGTGGTGCATCCAAACAAATCGGTTTAAAAAATTACTTCGTAACTAGAGCTCCAGTATCCAGAGTATCCTGTTACATTTGTCTTCAGAAGGCTTTTATGCAACAAATGCTATGTTTGGCTTGTATTCACCAACGGAATCAGTGGCAAAGCCAGCCTCCTTTGGCCACCGTTAGCCACCGGTGGCACTGTGGTTACTGGGTGTCTTGATCGAGTGGTGGAGCCAAAATTACTTGTGTTGAAATCTTACTTGGCTTGAAATCTGTCTGGAACCAGAAATACAGCGACGTTCCAATCACTGGTTTAGAATGCCATGTGTGGAATGCCACAAAGTGCAAGAGGGTTTGCAGGGAAACACAAGGGTGGATGTGGTAAACCGTCCGGTAGGATGTAGTAGCTGACTGCCGACAGATGACTTTGGGCGAGGTGCATCCGTTCCATTAGATTGTTTTATTTTCTGCTGTCCGCGGAAGGTAATTTGTAATGACCAGCCCATTTTTCAGAATGAGTAATCCAAAGTACTCATTCACTATTGGATGAGATGAAAAAACGAAGACTCGTCCCTTCCCACGAATTCCCCCCTCCTGTTTAGTAAGTTAGTAGCTGTAATTTAAAAAAATATTTTTTTACATGGTCAACTTGATGGTCATGGGCCATCTGGGATAGTGCCACCACACCTGCGGACCATTAAACACTGATGGTTCTGGCGAGGAAGCGCGCAGTTCCGATAGGAAAAAAATATTTTTTTACGTGGTTCAACTTGATGTCATGGGCCATCTGGGATAGTGCCACCACACCTGCGGACCATTAAACACTGATGGTTCTGGCGAGGAAGCGTGCAGTTCCGATAGGTTGTATGTGCCCGATTCTTCAACCGAAGTATCCTACGTATTCTACGTATTCCTATTCGTCCATTCATCCTTAGGTGAACTGCGTGACAAAAGTGTCAGCCGATGCCTTCCGAAGTGAGTTAATGTTGCACTGTAATTTTTATTCGAATATAAGAATAGTTGGACTGTTTGGAAAAGATGCATGAACGGCTGAAATATGTAGAGAAATACGTCATTTCGTGTGCATACACGCAACAAGTACGAAAGTGCAACATAATGATCAAAATGGAAGATTTAGACGCTTTCTTGATTAGATTGTAGATGAGAATTTCAGCGAACAACCAGTGAGTACCTTCACCCAGGCTAGCTCTTCATTAAGAAGCTGCTGTTTTTGTCCCTTAATTCACAGACCAACGTGGTCAAAAGGTGAAGATAAGCGACTCATCTCATGCACTTACTTATCAAGGCTGGTGAAGGGTAAGATGATTGCTATATATTGACACTTGCCGCTTTTGATGCTACGTACTCTGTGGCCACACAGTTGGCTGTCACATCGGATCTTATAGGGAAAATAATTAAATCTTGTTCAAGGAGGCGTTTGATCGAGTCCCTGGAAACCTAAAACTTTGGCGTGAGATGGCCGTCTCTAGGCTGATTGACGAAAATTAATCACGTCCCTGTATCATTATTATTATTGTTAGTATTATCAACAACGCATTCATGTTTTGCCACTTGCCTCATTATCTCTTGACCATGTAGCATGTTGCCTTAAGCACGACGTGGTTGATAATTAGGTATGGTGTTCGACTGTGGCTCAGATGCCGTGAGGTTAGGTCGTGACGCCGAGTACTATAGAACGCGGTCAGTTAGCGGGTACATATGCCCCAGCTAATTTAAGGTTGCAACCGTTAGGCTCATCCGGTTGCAATGGGTTTTTTGAAAATTTTTTGAAAAAACTCACAAAGCTGCACTAGGTTTCCTTGGTTGCCATCTTTGGTCGACCGTAATCTCGTGGCAGGCGTAACGTGCCGACCTTGGCTACTGGTGGCGTGTTTATTGGGAGTATAATCTCTACTAATTTCCAAGTGATCAGCTCACATAAGTAACACTAACAATCACAGTGGTGTCACACGTTGACCAAACAGCGTATTTTCATGGTTCATTATCAGTTCATTATCAGGTCGAAAGTGCCATCACATATTCACATCCAGAATCGCTGACAATGACCTGCACTAGTATGCCGGAGCCCATGGCTTCGTTCTTAGCAACCCGAAGAGCAGAAGACGACTGAAGTTTCAGTAAAGTATGATTCATCACAGGCATTAGACCCTGATCAGGGGGATCAGTGGTTAGAGCGCTAATTTAGGGATCGGAAGGTCCGTGGCTTTCGACCCGACCTCTGCCTCTTGAATTTCCCTGTCTAGGCTTGGGCAACCTGGCAGTATCCCAGTCCTTATGCTTCCTTCTGGTGACATGGCATTTAGGCTCCCAAAGGGTGCTACAGCTGGACGGTTTTTTATAATCAGATTCAAGGAAGCACAACGAATCGCGCGCCAACAGACTCCGCTTTTCAAGGGTAACCATGTTTCTGGGGCATCTGTCCATGTGGTCAGTCTCGTCGCGGTGTATATGAGTGATTGTAGGCGGCGCGTTGTTTGTCTGGATGCTTCTGAGACATGCGGTTTCCTGAGATGTCAGTCGACATGTATAGGTCATTTGGACAGACGGTTTCTTGTGTGTGGGAGTGTGGCCGTGCTACGTGGGCTTTTGGTTCGGGCACTTTTGATTTTGTAGACTAAGTGAGGTTGTATGCACTGTGATCAGCCTATTTGTTGGGTTCAGCGTGAGATTATTTGTCAGTATATGACTCATGATTTTACCTGGGCTAGAGTACTGCCAGGGTGCCCATATCTATACAAGGAGACGATTAGATCCTCATAATCACCGGCAACATAGCATCAGTGTTCAACTCTGATACTTCGCTGCTGTATGCGTGAGCTTTCACCTGAGGTCTTTGGCAGAGAAGCCCAGTCACCTTGCAGCGGTGGTTTACGTGAGGCTGTCAAAGAAGCCTATATTTTTAAGGATTCGGTTGCCTCACGTTCCAGCCCCCACCCTGAAGGACCAGAAGGATGTTAGATATCTACCTGTTACCGACCTGGAATGAGAGGCCCTGTAATTGTGACAAGTACACCTTTCAGTATAGCTCCGTGTGTTATGGCGATACACAAACTCACCGCGTAGGTCTCTTCGTGACCGCCTGGTTTCAATTTGCTTCGAGCCCACAAATCGCTATTCGTGCTGCAGGACATACGATCTTTGCGTATACCTCACAGATTTCGAGGAGTAGCAGCGATTTGTGGGACGCTATACTCATCTCGAAAGTTGCGTTAGCTCTGTTAGTAATGCGACAGACGAATTTCGCGCACGGATATCCAAGGATGGAATCGTGTTCGCCAATTTGCTCCTTTCTGGGGTGTCATAATAGCATGTTGCTGGTCCTCAAAGGACGCGTATATCAGTCTGCTGTGCTGGTCTTTTGTTGCTGTCGGGCGGAGGGTCCGAGACATCTTCAGTTCTTTGACTGCCGACGTCTTGGTTTGAACCAGTGAATTCGGGATCAGATGGTCTGGAGATGGTTTTTTGGTGAACCAGACGGTGCTTCACTCGAAGAAAACGTTCAGCACTGCAGGCTAAGATGGCTAAACCATGTTTCGTCCATGTCCAGCTACAATCTCCTGAAATAGTGAAAACCTAGAAGTGCGATGGACTTGACATAACACGAGGAATTGACGGAAGTTGCGGAAGTCTGGATTACGTTCGTACTGTTCGCCTTCCACATCAGAATCCACGTGAAACCCTCTGCGCTTGCCTAGGGGAACCGAACGACAGTGCCCCTAACCATTGAAGCAGGTGTTCATGCAACCCGTTCTTATCCGCGCTGTAATATCAATTATTAGGGGTGTAGCCACCAATATTTCTGCTGCACGAGACCAAGCTCACTGTCCTAAAATTTTTCGCTGTTCCATTCAACCTCATTCAACAAATCCCTTGACATAACATTCCAATGAAATACGAGATAACCCTTTGTCCTATTCTTCTAAGTAACGTGGGTGGTATTTTCTGTTCATGGAACGTTATTAATAATGTTTGCATTTGGGTGAATAAGCGTAATTGAGGGGTCTTGTTGTTGCTTCCAGAAACATTCAATGGATTCTTCCTTGAAGTATATTTCGTATATCGCACAGGTTCTTTCGTTCCCATCTACCTTCTATGCATTTCTCTTCGCCTGATATGAATTTAAACCATGGGTCCTTCTCAGGAGGTGGGAATAGCGGTGAGATCCGCTTTTCCGTTAGTTGTGTGTGCTTGGGATTTGTGTG
>NW_008752143.1:305064-306498 GCF_000715545.1 Opisthorchis viverrini | reverse complement strand
TTGTCAGTTTCTATCCAGATTGCCTGAGGCGTGGACCTGGATCAAAGTCCTGGAATGGCGGATTTATTTAACTGTTTCCGCACTTGCACTGATTAGATGACAGTCTGGTCCTTCATAACTGACAGAATCTGACGGCTTTAAATGGGATTTCTACTAAGTACTTATAAAGCATGAATTGAATTTGGTACTGTTCAGTCTTTTCATGTAAAGTGACATCTAATTTTCTCGCCAGCTTTGTATTCGCCGTTTCAGACCGCATGAATGTAACAGCCAGCGAGGCTTGACTAGTTCTCTTGTTCTTTGAGCGGAGACAAACAAAGTGTGCACAAAATTTTCCTAAGGTGTGCTTCTTTTCTAACTTCTCTAAACGATGCGCTTACCAATGTGGACAACTAATTCGTTAGCCTGTACTTTAACCAGGTGACTTTTATCGATTTCTGCGTTCATCTATTCTGGTCACGTGCACATCAGTCGGAGTCTGAACTCTCGTAGGTCATCCGAAAAACCGGGAATTCGACAACTACCGGCGTTGGGTTTAAATAAGTTGATTTTAAAAGCGAAGCGTAAGAAAACTGAGTGCATCATAAATGAGGCATACCAGAAATGATTTGGATTACGGTACTTTTAAATGAAGAGTCAAGGTAAAAAATGATGCTTGACATAGCGTACCTAGCAGCGAAATTCCAATATTTCTAATTGATTCAAACTGTGTCTGTCATTTGTATTGTCTCAAGATTTATCAAGTATTTTAATACGCAACTAAATGCCATTTGATGGAAGATTCGTAAGCTCTTCTTAAAATTTTGGGAAATTGAGTGAATTAACGAACTTACCAACTGAAGGTCGAGAATTAGTTGAAAAAAACTCGTGTTTGCAAGAAGGTAACGTCATGGTAAAAAAGTATCATGAAGTAAAAAGTTGTTTGCATAGCTAATTCTATCCTACTCTGTCTTCGATCTTCTTGAGGAAACGCGTTGGGACCATTGTCAACTAGAAAATTGCAGCTATTTGGGTGCTTAGTGACGCGGCACTGGTATGATATTTACAACGAAATGTCGATTGGCAGATCCGAACAGGATCACTCCCAGTCATACCTTACGCGAACAATATCAGAACTAGAAATTTTGAACGATCCCTTGGATACGGTAGCCCACAAAATCATCCTACCGCGCGTTTCATTATTTCATTAATCGGACTGCAGAACAGCACGCTTAGAACAACTGTTGCTTCAATATGAAAGTGGCAAAAGACGAAAAAAACTCACTTTGTTTCGTCGTGAACCCTAAAACCACATTCACATATCACAGCAAGAAAATACACGCAGGGGCAAAGTTTTTAGTGACAGTGAGGTTACGTGACTGGCAGATTTGGTATGATGGTCCCATTAAATAACAGGGTATCATTTTTCCATTTATCTCTCTAACCACCAACCTA
>NW_008752143.1:275408-305054 GCF_000715545.1 Opisthorchis viverrini | reverse complement strand
GATCAAAATTCCAGGGCTACCGTCGGCTCATGACTTCCTATTGGACCACAGTATACAAGTCCTGCAAGGGGACATTCTATATGAACTACCCCACATTTTTCAGCATCCATGTAAAGATCCAGAATCTTTGTTACGCTCTAAATCTCGCAGCTTTATTCGTTTAAAAAAAATCAGGCTTAAACGTTACATTATGTGTTCAGACCGCCGCGATTCCTTATTTTGGCTCCATTCCTTAACTAAGCCTATCCTGAGGACATTGGAGTGCTTCCTTACACACTGCGATGGAAAAAGGCATCCGACAGGTTGAACATTGATCGAGAAAATCGATTACTGTTGTTGCATCAGAAATATTAGATGCTGCATGGGTTCAATCGCTCTCAAAATGCGAGTTCAATGTCTCATTCCCTGCACATGAGGACGTTTTGTTCACGCGGTTTGTTTGTTGTTCCAGGAGTGTGTCTCTCATGAGAAACAGCGTTGGTCCAAGTCTGCAGTGCCACTGAGGAGGATCGCCCGTTTGGCCTGGTCGGTTAGTAGGTTTTCGGTGACAGAACAATCACCCCGCCAACGTCTGATGCAGTAAAGTGTTCCCACCTTAGAAACCAATTGTGACTTACACTGCCTAGTTTGCATACTGGTGGATGGAAATAGTCGGTATTGCCAGAACCGCGTGAACCAATTACAGGAGTATAATTCCAGGACCAGGATCCTACGGATTATGGGGCGCCTCCAGTTGTAGGATTGTAAAATGAATGCACTTGTAACCATCAATTTACTTCGCATGTAGAAGGGCGGATGTTTCTCATACAAACCACGCGCTGAGGAAAACAATCAGTGCGGTGATGTTCTATCTCAAAATGGAACAGGCTTTACGGTGGTAAGCTGGGATAGCCCGATTCATGGAATTAGCCGTCGAAATATGTTCACTGCTCCGTGGGATTTACAAACGCATTCGCCCAACCATACTAAGAAATAATCACAGACGTCGGGCAGAAATCGATTGGGAATATTCCTTTTCTGCTTGCTCATTCCACGTCTTCGAGGTAGAACAGACCGTCACCGTCATACTGGCTTGGGCAGCTTTTATGTCCCATGCCAGTCATCCAATAAAGCATGTACTAACTATATCTTTGTATTGTACTACTCACAAGGTTGCTGAAAATCAGTCGACAGCCCACGAGAGATTCAGCTGGGTTCTAGGTGAGTCTCTCGAAAAGCCAAATTAGTTTGCAAATGAGTGTATATTCGCATGTACTAACTAATTCACCTAAAGGTGACTGAATTGTAGACGGTGCCCATAGGAACATAAATCCAGTACGATTCGGGGAAGTCCAGATGATGAAGAGTACGCTTAATACAACTCAGAGACTTGAGACATCTCGAAAGACGTGTGCGTGAGGATCCGTCCGTGGCGACAGAACTAGTGGGGGCTACTTGGACAATTGGGTCTCACAGAAGGGAAAATGTTGTGGTTGCAAGCAAAGAGGTCATTAGGAACGTCAAAACGGATCTGTGTAAATAAATTTGGTTGAAGAATCTCTGTGTTAATATACGCGTTACGCTGAAGGATTCCAATCTCTCGCCTGGTGGGTAACACCGGCCAGATATCCAGAGTAGACAAGTCCGAGGTAGATATCTCTCTTTAACCGGCTCGAAAATGTATTGATGCCTACCGATCACTAAGGGTCGATAGGTTATCTTCTCACTTTACCAGCCAGGAGGACGCTTATTCCTCTCTTTTTGACGGTCCCTATGAAGAGGCTTACTCCTAAATTACGTCCGTTTCAGACTGACTGTTTTTGGATGGTAGGGCTTGACTCAAAAAGGATAATCATCATTATTTACCATGGAACAGATTCCACTCAAAATACATTCATTTGTGCGTCATTTCGTTTCTACGAAATACTTACCTGGAATCCAGCTCGGTCCCATATGATATTCTTCTACTGAATTAGCCGCACAAAAACCGCTTCGTGTTTCGGTCGAAACGCTTGCAGGGACCTTGTGAGTAGTTTACATCAAGAGATTCTTCATTCTTGAATGCAAGTTGCCCCATCACTTTGCTAATATTAACCTCTCAGTTTTCAATCTTAGCCGACCTGCACTTACTGGACTGTATGTACTCAGGCTATAAATCAGGTTCCGTTTTCGCTTTAGTTGCACGAAGCCACTAAAGTCACCGTGTTACCCGGACCAAACAGGTCTTCGGTGCACCAAATGCTTCAGTGCACCACCGTGAAGTTGTTCAAGGCCAACATCTAACAAGTGGAGGAAGTTATCAGTTTCTCCGAGGTGAATTGAATGACCGTGTGAGCCTGGTTGAACTGTTCGTGGAGCAATTCCAACTCGACTTTATTGTTGACAACAGCAAAGATGCCGTCTACATCTCCGCAGTATTATTGCATGTTCTCTATGCAAATTTTAAGGGGCCAGTTTCAAGTTTATTGATGAAAACTTCGCCTAGGATTGGACCCGGTGGTGAGCCCATGGTAACGCCATCAAGTTGACGGTGGAGCATACCATTCAACAGTAGTTGCATATTCAACGTGCATCGCAGGAGGAGTTGTCGCAATTTGTTGACTGGAATGAAGAAACCGAACTTTTTTTGCCTCCACGTAGTTACATGGGTGATTGACCTTTTCAGTTAAGGGACTTTGGTGAGCAGTGAAGTCACTTCCAATGAACAAGGCGCCGGCTAATCAACCCAGATCAGTAAAGCAACGCACAGTCGCAGTGGATGAGCTTATCGCCATAGGACATCGCGACCCGATCCTTTGTCGGCAAGAACGCTTTGTTTATGTGCCGTACTCGCCATGGTCCAAATCACCTCCCTCTATACTTACACCCTGCGTTGTTCACACAACCACACAACCACTACCCTCACTGACAAACTCAAGTCACCCTATTGGCAACTGAACTAGTTGTTGTTTGATAGGAATGTTTTATATACACTTATAGTGAGCCTACAAACGAAAGTTACATTGTCCTGCTGGACTCTAACCGTGAGCGGTTGGGATTTATTTGAAAGGCAAAATGAATAAGCCGGTTGACGGGTGTTTTGGTTTCAATCGAAAACGCATTATCTTTTCCACATCGTTACTAGTCCTATTGAACGTTTGCACGTACTCTTTGGCACACACGTAGTTGACGTGCACGCTGATGCCTGAGCAAGTGGGAAAGACACTGGACACCGGGGATAACCAGAACTGTGATTGGTGTGTGAACAGAAACCGAGCGAACCCGCGAGGCAGCTTTGGACCGAGATCCTCCTGCAACTTACCAAGCAGACGAGCACAAAACTGTCTCGTGAACAAGAGGATGACGATGCAGTCATTTCTATTGCGGCTTGTGCTTCCAAACCTTAATATACAATTGGAATGAAGAGCACTTAATTATAAAACCACCGCCTACTCGCGGGCAACCAACTACCAGTTTCACCTAATCAATTAGGCACAGTTCTCGACAAGAGAGGGTTTCAGTTTTAAACTAGTTTTATGCTGTTGGCTGAATACACTGAGTTGTATATTAAAGTGGTGTTAACGGAAGAACCAATTGATTGTAACGTGTGTACAAAACCTGATCCATTCGGTCTAGAGTCGCAAGATTTCGCCGAAGAAACGGTATAATTGTAACGGCATACACTACTGATGAGGCATGCGAGTAGTCTGTGGTCGTATCGAAGCTCCGCCCCACATCGAATGAGAGGTGTAGTTTACTACGGAACTTGTGGATCTGCTCTACAGTGTTTGTTTACAACTGTATACTGGTCAACACATACCCAGCAAAGTTCAAGAAGACGAGTGAGAATGTCCAGTGTTTAAAAACTATGTGCATATGAGACGCTTGATTTCCTGTTCAGTTGCTTGTAACTTCTTAGTTGGTGTTTGCTGATAGATTACTTCGCAGCAGAGAACCTTTCTCCTTTTACCAGTACAAATAAATTGCATCGATTCCGATCACAAAGCACCAAAAGCTGACTGGAAAATACCGTGCAAGGTGTGTCGAGTTTACGCACTATTAGAATGGGGACCAGCAGTTTTTCAAACAGGCCAGTAATCTTGGCTGGAAGGAAGGAGGAGTTATCTATTAGGAAATGCCAACTAAACCGTTGCAGACTGGTGGGCAGGGAAGCAAAACTCTCATATGCACCTTGTTTAGAAAAACTGAATATCATCTTCTGTTTAATCGTGTATTCCTGAACTCTTTGGATATTCATTGGCTGTTACTCAATTGCAAGAAAATGCTACAAAGTGACTCCACAAATTCCGTAATAGATCCCAAATTTCAAGAGACGCAAAGCCGATTTACGAGAGAGCATAGTGTTCGCACGCCACTCCCACCAGTGGTATCACCGTTACATAATTGCTCATGCGTGGGAAGTCATTAAGAAAAAGTTGGCGAGCCTTGTAATGGCACACAGTGTATGTGTGGCATAGAAAGCATTCGAGTAGCGTCAGATTTTCGCCTATGAGGGTTCTGGCAGTTGGGATTTTCTGCTGCAATCGGGTGCAATTTCACCGAGACGGCTTGCAATTCTGGAGCAGGATGTCTTTGGGCGTGAATCAGGTCTGGTCAATGTGCACCTTTACCAGATTTCGCAAAGTGCACATGCAGGCAGTAAATGAAGCTTTTCCAGGACACAAAAGATTAACGACGTAACTCAGCATGTGCCCACCTAAGTTGTCAACAGAGAGGATACACCATGGCAGCTTGGAGCGCGGATTAGATTCGCTAATAAACAGAACTGACAAACGTTGAATGTTGCAACCAGCAATCGGTCACTTTGAGAGTAGCATTTCCACGGTGTTTTGCATTCATGCTGTGCTCTGTGAGTAGTGGATTACTTCACCTCCTCATCCGCGTAAATGGCCCGTAAAAATACCTTGTTGCGTGAAGGATGTTGGCCGTCTTTTTACACACCGAGTGGTGTGTGGGTTTGCGATCAGCACAAAAGTTTCACTTCCGACTCGACTAACTAGAATTTCGGGAGCAAGCAACAACACCTTCATAGCTATTCGCCAGTGTCACTATCCGTTGATATCACAATACGCGCGAATTGGTATCAAGTACTATATACAAATACTTCTAGATACTCGGGAATTGCGCCTACCTAATAAGCCCCAAAAAGGGCGAAACCGGTCGTGGGCTGCCGAAGAGTTTTCAGCAAACTTGTGAGTAGTTTCCTTCATGCAAATACCTCCTGGTTTTCTTTGCCTAATCACAAGTAGCGTTGGAATTCTAATGAGTTCAAAGCAAGTTTGCGGGTAAACTAAATATGTGTTTTCGGTACCCAAACTTTATTCAGGAAGTCCCGGTGCTATGAAGGATTTGTCTGCAGACATGGCAGAAAACAAGCACAAAAGGTGCGTCCGGTTGGTCATTTCTAACGACCAACGTGTCTAAATGATTGAATTGCAGTGAATGAATCCGGCCATGATTTACAACCTGCGACGGTTAACTGTCCTGTGTAAATTCCTGAGAATGCCGTCTAATCCTTTCAGCGAAATAGGTGTATGTTTTTTGGGACCCCTGCGAGAGTTGGGAGAAACGTTCGACGTTCGGATTTGTGGTGATGCGGTATCGAATTGTGCAACTGATAATTCATGGAGTTTGTGTCTCGAGAGGATATCACATGACAACACGTGAGCTCAGAGAACTTTATTGCACGGTGGATCATACCCGGGCATTCGACCCCCGCTGCCCTGCACTGATGCTTGAAAACTCAGTAGATACGTGGTAACTGGGAGATTTCAAAAGAGAGCTAGGAGAGCATCCATTGCAATTTGCTGTCTGTGGGAAAATACTCCGAGTTGAATCAGGAATACTGGTGGACTACACTGGCGTTACAGCATCGGCTGGCTTATTTTCACTTTGTTACCCGCGATGATGTTTTGAAACGCGAATATTGCAGGCTCGGATTCCGAATGTTAGCAAAGATTCATCCGGTTAGTGGCTCTGCACTGGCGGACGAAAACGTGGCCAAAAGAACCATGGTTTGCCACGACAAACGAAACTGATGTACTGGAAATATCTACGCTTGTACACCCCACCAACACAGTAAACGCGACTTTTGTTTTACAAAGGAATCATTTTGATCACAACTATAATTGCATACACTACAAAATATCCAACCAACCGATTTCTGCGCCAAATGGTTCCGGAAGTTTATGAAGTATACAGAACATTTCTTCGGATAAAATGGTGGAAATCTACCTTTTTTACTTGAAAGTTCCGCGCTGTTCAAACGCTCACATTAATGGGTTGAACGAACTCTTGTGTGGCTCCTTCAGAATTATGATATTCAGCGTTCAAGCAAAATTTTGTCGGCCTACAATCGATTTTGTGGTATTTCTTTCAAGCGTTATGAGGTGCTATTTTGAGCGTGACACTGCGCTGTGCTCTGCAAGTGTTGGTCACTCAAAACGAGATAAGCGTTGACAACAGTAGGTTCATGTCAAGCTGTCCAATTATTAATGATGAACAAGCATTACTTACTTAAGCGTTCGGTCCGCCCTGAATTGAAGATAAACGAGAGGCAAATCACGTTGGGTGCTATCCTTGGGGTGTACACCGTTTCGTCAACATCATTACAATTCAACGATATCAGTTGACACTTCGTTGTCTTCAAATGCGGTGTTTCGACTTGCGTCTGCGGATCAGCCTGTCTCCGCTGAGAACCCCTATCGTGATCTAACGCTACAGGTACGTTGCTTAGTTACTTGATTTTTCTTAATGCAGTGATATTTGGAGGCACCCGGAAAATAAGAAGTTCAATTTTCAATGTACGTTGAAACACTTTCCTGGATCCGCAAAGGTTCCACAAAGCCACTTCATGGTATCGGTTACAACAATCACACTTAATGTTACCAGAGTGTGCAGTACTGTCCAGCCAGCGATTGATTGTTGAGTAGAAACTCTAAATGAGTCTGACTGGTGAAGACCGAGTCACAGTGACGTGAATGTCCACAGTCACCTATATCTCGGCTATGTTCATCTACTAAAGTCTTCGAATTGTGATTTTTAGCAGGCATGGTCAGCGGTGAGGTTAGGCTAGTCATCTGGATATCTTCCAGCACACCGACTCAAGCAAAAATGAAAAAGGCACTTGGTTAATGCCTGCTTTGTGTATCGCTGGATGTTTGTTCTGAATTTTATTTGCATGCCAGCTTTTTATCTTTTTATCCACTTAAAGTTCGACCGACTGGAGCAGTAACTGCTATTTTCCGGGGAAATATTATTGCGAATTCAAACGCAATATTATCAGTGGTTTACACCCTAAAGTAGTGTGTTCGGCGTGCGGACTAAATCCATCCACTGCTGGCGCACACTGACCTTGAGATCACGTGAAACCAGCGGTCTGATTTTCGTTTGTTAGGTGGAATAAACGGGTCTTTCTTGGTTTTGAGGCGTTTAGAAAATTCCGAGCCTAGTAGCAGTTTTATGCAATCTCGTCATTCACCTAAAAAAAACAGAATTTTCAAGGTATCATATCGATTCTGACATCTCCACATGCCTGAATATACTCGAAAGGACCTATTCCCACGACAGACTTTTACGATGTAAATGAATCGTTTCCTCAAAAGCTCATCATACAGCTCGTAAAGCCCAGTACTAATGTGAATGGAGCATACTTCCTTCTAGGACTACACTGTTAAACACCCTGCTCACTTACTTCTGCAACTGTTGTGCTCGGTTTGTACTACTGGGATAAATGAATGGGGATGGAGTTAAACTTCCATTTGAATTCATCAACAGTGCTTGATCATGGCCATACCGGGATTTCTAGATCGACCGTCGTCCACGGGGTCTTAGCCGAAGTCAACACGAATAAGCGAATCAAAACAGACAGATGCGAAATAAACTCATCTGCCGTCAAATTTGGTTTTGCGAGAGACTCACCTCAACCCCAGCTGAGTCTCTCGATTATAATGTTTCTAAGCAACTGTTCAAGGCCGCCTCATGTTTCAGTAGCTACGATATTCGAGATATCACGATACATGTCGCGAAAAACTCCTCAACAGCGCACGACTGGCTCTACCTTTCTTGTAGCCCATCAAGTGGGCGCAGTCCGCGAGTTTTCGTCAAACTTATGTCCACGCAAGTTGTCAAAACTGCATGAAATTAGCGAAATACAGACAAACTTGCAACCAAATTTGGTTTAACGAAAGAATCACTCGAAAGCCAGCTGAAGCTCTCGTTTATGGATCCGCGCTCACCCGATGAGCTCCATGAAGGTCGAAACCGGTCGTGGACTGTCGAAGAATTTTCAGCAACCATATTATATCCAAGACAGAAACATATTCTCGCCTAAGCAACATGCATAGATTGCTATGGAATCAGAGCGACAGCTAAGGACTTACCCACCTAGTGGCTTGCCTGCTAAGTGAAACCGAACATGAGGTAAAGCTTTTGGACGAATTTCGGTAGGTCTCATGCAGTTACGGGTTGGTAAATTCCCAACCCATATGTGCACATCCAAACACACAGATATTAGCGTTGGAAAGGAACAGAAGTCCATGTTGGCGAATCTTTCTGAACCGTTTACTCTGCGTAGAATCAGGCTATTCGCTGCACGTGAACAAGCGAACATGACGACCGATTTCAGTATCCAAAGTTAACGAACTCACTCACCCAAACTGGCATGCAGCACAAGTAACGAAACGAAACTTGGACACAGTTTGATGTTGTCCATGGCGTTCAGTTACTGTCCGGTCTGGTAACACACTTGAATCATGTCGTTCAGTATGACACGTTCCAGCAACTAGTTGTTAACTTCAGGATTTCTACCAGGTTACCGACCAGGTAAAAACACGCTTTTATCTTCATGAGTTCATTGGTCGAGATGCTGTTGCCCTAATCTGGCTGGTAAGTAGACAGGCTATGTCGACTAAAACATAACACCTGCGAATACATCGTCGGATATGAAACTCTACGAGAATGACACCTTTTGCATACTTTAATCGGTCACTAGAACGACTGAGTCACGCCGGAGCTGGATGACATTTCGATGACCAACGGACTCCTGCATTTATGTTGGTTGTATCCGGTAGCTTTGGAAAAACCAAAGATACAAGTTCGCAGCAAAGTGCGTTTTTTTTAATTGGTGCCACGACTACGGTATAAAAGAAGGTCTACAGAGCGTAAGCTTTTGAGGCTCGGGTGTCCAGTTTTTTATCAAGGATTTCAAAGACCCTTTACAGTTGGTCCGACTGGAGACTGACCAGGGTAAGTTTGCCGCAGTGAAGATTCTCTTCAGAGGCCAACCATCGTATCCCTGGTTGAGGCTGGAAGATAGCCCGTAAAAATGGACTGGGCTGCTCCTATGAAAGATTTACCGTGCAGTTCGACACATCGGTAGACCTTTTAAAAGATTTGAGGCGGTTCAAAGCGGCTGATATGCAACCCGCCGGTGTTCTTCGTCTGTCTGCAACAGTACATGGATCATGCCTAGCCAAGACTGGAAGCAGTATTCCACGAGCACTTATTATCTGACCTGTGTATCGGAAGTTTGCAGTCGGCGGTCGATACATAGTTGCTGTTCGCTGGAGGCACCGGCCTGTTGATTTTATACAAGCTGGTGCATCTGGCACGGGAATTGACAGAGGCACAACTGGCTATGTTGCATTCTCAGGAGAGGCAAGGTGATTCACCTCTGAAGGATCTGCGGATCCAAGTGGAACCATTTACCAAACAGCAGGCACCCATGAACACAGAGTCATGCAGGCACTTTTGAACAAGCAGATGCTGCAGCTTTGGCATGCCTGACCACTGGAAGAATCACTGCCGTCATACCCGGCAAAACTGTCAGCCCACTTTTTCCAGGTGGGCTGTGACTGAATTTGTGGCATTGGTTATATTAGAAAATGTTCATGAACTAGGGAGAAACATGGGGTTGTGTCTAATCGATACAGGGACATTGATGCCACTGAGACGGAGAGGAAGCGAAGCCGGATGCGGAGTGCAGTAGGTAGACCTTGAGTGAGAATTGACGGCTTGAATATACGCTCTACTTGACTTCCGTGGTACCTCATTACACATCGCCTATAATATGTATGTCTCAAACGACTAAGCGGCGTTTGCACAGGCAGGATGTTTCCAGAAACAGGTCAGTACGCCCAAACAGATCTGTCTGAAATGGCATCTTCAAAAAAGTTGCCACACTCGTGAGAACATTCAGTGCTCAGTGATTAGAGCAGGGATCTACTGACCAAATGGTTCCCGTTTCGACCTCTGCCTTTTGACTTCTCCTGTCTAGGCTTGGGCAACCTGGAACCTCCCCAACCCTCGTACTTTCTTCAGGCTCCATGGCAGTCGGACACCGAAAGGGTGCTACATCTGAGATATACAAAATAACATGTTACATTCACGTACACATACATGGCGATAATATATCGGAAGAAAACTGTCCTTGTGCTTTTTCCATTGGTACACGTTTTTCTGTTTGCCGATTAGAAAAGTATTTCGGGTTCAACTTTGCAAGGATCCTTCCAACGTCGGACAAGTGCTCTTTCGTTTCCGACATTGGTGAATTAATGCTCGTGGGTAAACATACATCAATCTGAAGTTAGGAATCTCACCGTGAAGCGTTTACCAAGGAAAAGACAGACAGAGGCTGGGAACAACCGTTGATGGAGATACAGACAGATAAAAACAGACAGACGGATGGGTGATAGACAAACAGACACACACAGAGATATGCAGACAGAAGGAACGGCAGACATGCGTAAAGACAACAGGCAAGCGGGCGGACACGCAAACAGCTAAGAAAACAGGAAGATTGACATGCAGACGGACAGACAAATAATTGACCAGGCAGAAAGAAAAACGAGTAGTTCGGAACACACTGAGACAGAACGACGGGTGGAAGAGCAGTTGGTAAAGCAGCTAGACTGATTGGTCAATCGAAAGGGGGGCCGTAGATGGTTCCATAGACCCGTAGATAGGTACATAGGTATATAGATACATATATACATAGATAGATAGATAGATAGATAGATAGATAGATAGATAGATAGATAGATAGATAGATAGATAGATAGATAGATAGATAGATAGATAGATAGATAGATAGATAGATAGATAGATAGATAGATAGATAGATAGATAGATAGATAGATAGATAGATAGATAGATAGATAGATAGATAGATAGATAGATAGATAGATAGATAGATAGATAGATAGATAGATAGATAGATAGATAGATAGATAGATAGATAGATAGATAGATAGATAGATAGATAGATAGATAGATAGATAGATAGATAGATAGATAGATAGATAGATAGATAGATAGATAGATAGATAGATAGATAGATAGATAGATAGATAGATAGATAGATAGATAGATAGATAGATAGATAGATAGATAGATACACGGCCAGTCCGATAATAGAAAAAGTGAAGGATGTGTTCTTGATATCAACGTATTCAGACCATGGCCTATGGATATAGAACGTGGGAGGTGGTATCAGTCGCTTCGTGTGGTCTGCAATTATGTGAGGTCTTCATTCCAAGGTCAACACAACCAAATGTTCACCAGGCACAATCACTCTTTTTGTTTTTACCTTGCATTTTCTACCGTCCAATATGAAGGAAAGTGAGTTGTATCAGTTTCTATAACACCTACTTAAAAAGCAACAGCTCTGCGGTGAGGAAAAGTATCCAGAACGGGGTGACCACATGCGGAATGATTAGGGAAAAAATACACATTCTGTATGATGCCTTCAAGGAGTACGCCATCCACTGTATCGTTCGATTACTCCAGCACTAAAAATACACCTGTAAATCATGACTGGTCGGCTTCCGAAAATGATTTGCCAGTTAAACCGCAGTTGTGAACGCAGGACAACTGGCGTGTTCGGTCATCACGCATCAAAACAGCTGCCATATTCTGTGATGCCCCAAGAGTGTTCAACACGCCCACTGCCTGCATGATAGTATATCGGACTTCAAATCCACAAGTTCCCTAGGCTCTGCGTTACGTACACGTTCTAATAAGATCAAGCTGCTTCACGCATTCCAATTGACTAACCTGTATAAATGTGTCCAACCCGGCGCAGAGTATTGCTGGCACAAGGAAGACTTAAATAAACCTTCCAACTATAGAACTCTCTCGAAGTCTAGCTGCCATGCCACCCGAAGAGAAGCTCAAGGGTTGGGATACTGCCAGGTTCTTCAAGCCTGGACGAGGGAAATCGCGGTGCCGAGACCGGTTCGAACCACGGATTTGCCGATCAATAATTTAGCTCTCTAATCAGTGAACCATCTCGTCCTGGAGGACATGACACTTGAACCCTCTCACGCATTCAGTACTGATCCGTCCTCGCTCCCTGCTTGTTTAAAACAGTGATGCAAGAATTCTGAACTGTCGCGGGCTCAGCGATACCGGGTGACCCATTGCAATGTAGCAACTGCAATTTTGAAGAAGCGCTATTAATGCACAATTGAGATTGCACTATTTTAAGCACTCCTTAACTGAAAATGAGCCGGTGATTATATTACTGTCTGCATTCATCGCAGTTTCTTGGCTACTAATCATAATATGGGAGACGACTGTGACGGTGGAACAGTCTGGCACTGATGAAGGACCCCTCTTACATCAGCGCGAGGTCGACAAGCGAACAAGGATTTTTAGCATCTGAGCATAATACAATTAGAAGAATGGTTAGTTTGCACTTAGACAGGATATAGCACAAGTCTTCCCGTCAATCACAGCATCCACACCACTTGGTCACGTTCTGTTTGACTGGCTTTTAGACCAATGTCTTCTCAGGTAAAAGTGACAGTCATCTTGTGAAATTGTTCCTTATCTGACTTCCTTGTATATTGTTAACAGGGTGCGATTTGAAATTTTTCCCCTGGAATTTCGTATTCCACGTTTGTTATAATAAAGCAAAGGCTTTAAAATTGCCTCAAGGATGGGCAAACTGTTAGTCAAAGGTGGATGTACACCAAAAGAGAGTAATGCGAGTGAACCGGAGTACTATCAAGGCGATTCTTTGTGTTCCAAGATGGGATATCATTACGTTAATAGACAGCGTCGGATTATACCCACTGTCAAGAAATTCTGAGATTTCGAGTTATTATTGGTTGGTTGAAAACAACTCAGACTAACCCTGGTAGCATGTGGTAAAAGTGATAGTTTATCTACCGGACAACCAAGCTTTCATTTCATGCACCCAATCGGCTGATTACAGGTCTGTTGGACCAATAGCATGTCGGCTAATTCGATATGAAATACCAATCAGAGTATATAGACGGCATGTCCACAACTGCAATCTCATTGATTGCAGTCAGAACCGGAATGCAATGTGTCAAATCGGCACTGATCATGATCGTACTTTGGGTTGTCTTAAATTTAGGTAAGTAAGTTTGCTGTTTTAAACAACTGCTGACAATACCAGGGCAGATGGCTTGTGTTGAATTTCCTCTTTCCTTACGGGTGTAAGAATCTATCAAATTTGGTGCCTCCGGCGTTGCCTACTATAGTGTGTTCCACGGAGTTCGTCAAGCCGAGCCAAACGCACTACTCGCACTAGTATATTGTGTAAAAATTCGAAATGTTGCTGTAAACTTTACGCGAAATAGCTGTAACCGTACTACAGCAGTCTGGGCTCTATTGGCAAGCAAAAACTTGTAGGTAACTAGCAACCTTCCTTAGAACCTTGGCGAACAGAGAACGACGAATAATTTTGTGTCACCAGAGACTGTCGTTACAAGAAACAGCCGAGGAAACCAAAAGCATCATTTCAGCGTAAAATTGTATGGCGCTTTGTAAGTGATCATCCAAGAGCGTTCAAGATATACTCTCCCTTCGTGCCTCCACACTGTACACGCTCTGCGTCAACGATGGTCTTTTATTTGGACAGAATATAGCTCCACGTATCCATTATTCATAGTCCACATGACTTGGTCACGTGTTCGTTGATCGACTGGTCAAGTGACAACTAGTCATACGGGAATGTCACTAATTTGCTTCTTGCTCAAAGCTACTTCGAAGCCGCTGTAGGCCGATCATTTCAGAATACCAACAGTGTATATGTAGCTCACCGAATTTTGATCAACCGACATGAAACTGCGCGCAAGTTGTCACACAGAAACTTCCAAAAAGTACATTGTTGTCCTATTTCAACAGAATAAACTAAGATATTTTCAATACTGTCTCACGCAAAACAAAATAAGACGTTTTATTATAAATTCGTCGCAAACAAGACCTTCAGTCAGACTTCAGCTTCGTCTCTCGTGGCAACTAACCTGTGTACAAATGAGTGTTGTTCACGAATATTTTTATTCAAGCAGAATTTTGACCGCCGGCACGTCGAGGAAGATCAAAATTAGTCGAAGATTCTACGGCTAAATTCTGAGTAGTGCGTTTCCGAAAAAGAAAAGCGTGCAAGTTCGATATTATTCACCCATTTATAAAGATTGGACTTCGTTTTGCCTGTTCTGACAGAGAGCACATTTGGTGAGTTCTATCTGCTAGCACGAGATAAGTCAAGCTAAACTATGTGTACGTTCGCACTCTTTTGCTTTATCGTGGAGTTCATTGGGTTGTAAGCGTCAACACCGTTTATGTTACTTGACGTGGTCTTCAACCCTCCAGCACTTCTTTTTTCAACTAACACGAAAAATTTGGCTGTTGATATTCAGGATACCTGGATACATTATACATCGATAGCTTGGATAAAACGGATAGATAGATAGATAGATAGATAGTTAGCTAGATAGATAGTCAATTTGGGATAAAACGATAGATAAAAAAAAAAATAGTTAGCTAGATAGATAGTCAATTTGTATTTTGAAAACTCATAATCCATGAATATATTTTAGCGCTCAAACGGCATAAAAGTGAGTTTTTTGTTTGGTTTGCATAATTTTTTGGAATTCTCCTGTCTACTACTCACGGACGGATTAATGAAATATCTAGACATGCAGTGAAAGGATTTTAAGGGTTTCCACGTCCAGAAAGTCATTTGGACAAACTAGCTTTGAAAGATACGCCGTAATGTGAGAGGCGAACATTCGGGATGCATCCGCCAGTCAAACGGCGGGTGTAAATTCAAGACAACTGCCGCGAGAGTCCGGCGCACACGGAAAAAATTGTCACGTGATGGTCGACTTTGACTTCATCGAGAAGCACCAAGACAGATCGGGAGAACTAGCTCCCTTAGCATCTGTTCCCTATTTAAAACAAAATATCCAACATCATCTATATGCCAACATGGATAACTTTCAACCAGTTCTCGATCGACTGTGGAGAGCACGCCCCTGGCCTTCCAAGTGTCTGGACCCCGCATTAACCAGTGATCAGAGCTTTCGTCCACAATAATTCTATTTCTTCCGTGTGTGGGTTTCGGTCGTTTCCAATCAGTTAGATGCTTTCTTATTTCTTATGCACAGGTTGACGGCTTGTCAAAGCACATTAAAACATAAGGATCACAAAATCCCACCACGAATCACTTCAGAAGTTTCGGTTAGCCGATCCAAGACAATTACTGGCTCGTGATTCGAGGAGCCGGCTAAACCAATCACATCCGTTAAGTGTGAAGGCTTTCGACTGTGCACACGTGACAATTGATTTACGTGCTCCACAGAGCTCGCGTAAAGATTCAATTCGCCGTGACTGAACATCTGTGTGGTTAATACGATTGACCACAGTGCAGTACTCTCCCAACAATCACCAGCAAACGAAAAATCGATTACTTAGGCGCCGCCAGTACAGCAAGGAATTTAGCAAGAATGTACAGCACAGATATTTGACAAGACATTGGAAGATCAAATGTTCGTGTGGTATTTGCGAAATTAATCTCCCTAGTCATTTGACTGAATTGTATTCAACAAACGTGGCGCTGAACCCCAAAAATCGCCAGCGGAATACAAAACAGTGTTGTTTTAGGTTTCATGGTCTACTGTTTCGAGCGTCATCACCTGAACTAATCGATTACAGTTGATCCCTACTGAAGCAATCAGATCAACCCATTGAAACGGTGCTACCAGACGTCCTGGAACACTCACCGCATCCAAGCACTGAAAAACCGTGAACAGGAAATGTTGCATTCAGGTTTGTAGATCACGATGGTGGGTCCCTTTGGAAATCAATAAGAATTGAGAGCTTCAAAACAACTCAAACTTTGCTTCTGATCGATTGCGAGCAAAATGCACGTTTAGAAGGGTCCTCATGAGATGTGTCTCTACAACGCACTTCATATAATTGTTTCCTGGGTAGAACTAACATGGTAGGCTGGAATAATGAAACGCACCATTTATCAACCGGTTGACCTGACTAGCTAGACAATATTCCGCGATAACATCGCCAGTGTGCTCACAGTCTAATGATATCAGACAGTAAGTCAGTATAATTTTGGAAATACAGGTCGTAAGTCCAGTTCATCGGTGAGCTTCTGGTTGTGCGACACTGCACTACATAAAAGAGTAATTTTACGGAGTATTACTGTGGAATTTAGTTAAAAATGTCAGGTGCACGCAGTATGAAAAACCACCCTGATCTCAGAGACGTAATCTAATCAGTAGCCTCTTGCTTACCGGCTGGGTGATGTACCAACTGGTCAACTTGTCAGGACATTTGCTTCAGGTCAAACAGGTGCGATTGAACAAGCGCACCCGTTTAGGTCACCGCTGTCAGTGCTCGCTGGGTCATAAATCGAGATATCAAAACTGGGCGAGAAGTGTTACGGGACAGTTCAAGATTGGAAGGCGGAAAATGTCTTCAACCTGAGTAATTCTTGAAGATTGTCGAGGGATCAGGGCATCATTTGACGTTGTGTAGAAGTCTCCAGAAATTCGGAGGCACAATGACACAGGAATCGTTCATCATGAAACCATTAGATAAACAGTTTCAGAATTGCCTTGTCTGGAATTTTTGGATACATGACAGGTAAAAAAAGCGCTGATAACATGTCAGGAAACCACGTCTGACAGGTCGTCAACACCGAAAACAGAGTGCGCCTACTGTTCAACACTCTGCCCGTACCGTTTCTGACTTCTGGCACGAAACTAGGAGCAAGCAATTCAACGTTACAGGATCAAGAGATCACATTTTTAACAAAAGCAATAACTCAATATGTCTGCAAAACCAGTCAGAATTCTACAACACTCGTTAGCACCTTGGTTTGTTTGGAAATCTTCAGGGTATTTACGCATCACCAATGGTTACCTGGCGTCATCAGAATGCATATAATGAAGTTTTTTTCTGATTCATCGTGTTTATCTTCTTGGAAAATGTTCATCACCCGCCTCGTTAAGAAAATAACCCTAACGTCGTTCATTTCGTCATGTAAGTGAAGTCAATTTAACCTGAAAAGTGTCGTACGACTATAGCAGTCTCATTGGGAACCATCATCAGTGTGCGTCTATCGACTAACTGTCTAGTAATTTGAACAAAACCGTCCGGCCGCGAGCGGCTGATCATCAGTGTGAATAAGTCTTCCTGTGTCTAAATATAACTCCATTCATCCATCCATCGATCAAGCAACCCACATCACGTGGTCACGTGCTGATTGGCCGGTCTCTCAAGTGATGAACACTTAGATGGTACTGCCAGCAATTTGATCGTTTTCTTCTTACTGGAAGCTAGTTCGGCGAATTTCTCACAAAATCAGCAATCAGTATGTAGACTATCCAGTTTTCGAAAACTAAAAATAAACCGCGCTCACGTTTGAAGTGCCTTGCTGTGCTGTGCCAAGAGAATCAGTCTAATGATATCAGACAGTAAGTCAGTATAATTTTGGAAATACAGGTCGTAAGTCCAGTTCATCGGTGAGCTTCTGGTTGTGCGACACTGCACTACATAAAAGAGTAATTTTACGGAGTATTACTGTGGAATTTAGTTAAAAATGTCAGGTGCACGCAGTATGAAAAACCACCCTGATCTCAGAGACGTAATCTAATCAGTAGCCTCTTGCTTACCGGCTGGGTGATGTACCAACTGGTCAACTTGTCAGGACATTTGCTTCAGGTCAAACAGGTGCGATTGAACAAGCGCACCCGTTTAGGTCACCGCTGTCAGTGCTCGCTGGGTCATAAATCGAGATATCAAAACTGGGCGAGAAGTGTTACGGGACAGTTCAAGATTGGAAGGCGGAAAATGTCTTCAACCTGAGTAATTCTTGAAGATTGTCGAGGGATCAGGGCATCATTTGACGTTGTGTAGAAGTCTCCAGAAATTCGGAGGCACAATGACACAGGAATCGTTCATCATGAAACCATTAGATAAACAGTTTCAGAATTGCCTTGTCTGGAATTTTTGGATACATGACAGGTAAAAAAAGCGCTGATAACATGTCAGGAAACCACGTCTGACAGGTCGTCAACACCGAAAACAGAGTGCGCCTACTGTTCAACACTCTGCCCGTACCGTTTCTGACTTCTGGCACGAAACTAGGAGCAAGCAATTCAACGTTACAGGATCAAGAGATCACATTTTTAACAAAAGCAATAACTCAATATGTCTGCAAAACCAGTCAGAATTCTACAACACTCGTTAGCACCTTGGTTTGTTTGGAAATCTTCAGGGTATTTACGCATCACCAATGGTTACCTGGCGTCATCAGAATGCATATAATGAAGTTTTTTTCTGATTCATCGTGTTTATCTTCTTGGAAAATGTTCATCACCCGCCTCGTTAAGAAAATAACCCTAACGTCGTTCATTTCGTCATGTAAGTGAAGTCAATTTAACCTGAAAAGTGTCGTACGACTATAGCAGTCTCATTGGGAACCATCATCAGTGTGCGTCTATCGACTAACTGTCTAGTAATTTGAACAAAACCGTCCGGCCGCGAGCGGCTGATCATCAGTGTGAATAAGTCTTCCTGTGTCTAAATATAACTCCATTCATCCATCCATCGATCAAGCAACCCACATCACGTGGTCACGTGCTGATTGGCCGGTCTCTCAAGTGATGAACACTTAGATGGTACTGCCAGCAATTTGATCGTTTTCTTCTTACTGGAAGCTAGTTCGGCGAATTTCTCACAAAATCAGCAATCAGTATGTAGACTATCCAGTTTTCGAAAACTAAAAATAAACCGCGCTCACGTTTGAAGTGCCTTGCTGTGCTGTGCCAAGAGAATCTAGCGTGATACTATACTACGGGAAACGTCAGATGATCGCTTCTCGAAATATTCGGCTGAAGGAATTCACAAACGTGAGACTAAACTTGGATTCAGCTGCGTCTCCCGTGAAAACCAAATCGTGTGTTAATGAACGAAGCATGCATTTTTTCAATTCATGCTTGATGCTCGTGGAGTTACGAGACTTAACCCAACCTTCGGGCCTCAGGAGGGATAAAAATGGTTATCGGTTGTCGAAAATGTTTGGCTGCTTTGTGAGCAGTATGTTTTTCCAAGAAGAAACATTAAGGTTGATATATTCACACGGATAAATACCGGTCTTCGTTTCACACATTCCGGCAGAGGGCAAATCCGGTGAGTTTTGTCTGAAAACAGACAACAGGTCAAATGAAATATTTTACCTTTGATTCTCTTCGATATTGCATAGCACTTATGAGGGAGGCTCGAATTTAAATCTCATCTAAATCTTGTTCCGTTTCAACTCTGGCAATCTTGAAATCCTGACTGTATACATTTTCAAACACACACCCGTTTGAGTGCACCTCACTTTGCCAGCATTGAACAAGCCCGCCTCATATGAATATTCAGTTATCGCATCTGATTTCGCCAACAACTTGTTATACGTTGGATTGAATAAACTTCATCCAGGAGTATGTGGCAAAGTTCACGTGCGCATCTGTTATCATTAAACAAATATCTTGATACCTTTGGGGAAACAGCTAGAGGGCTATCTAGATGGATAGATGGTTAGATGCATAGATATGTTGATAATTAAATAGGTAGATGGATGGATCACAACACAGGTAGCTAGATAGACAGACAGGTAGTTGGATGAACGGACATGTAGGCAGGGAGACAGACAGACAGATAGAAACAATAGGTAGATGGATAGATGGATAGATAATAGATAGATAGATAGATAGATAGATAGATAGATAGATAGATAGATAGATAGATAGATAGATAGATAGATAGATAGATAGGAAGATAGATAGATAGATAGATAGATAGATAGATAGATAGATAGATAGATAGATAGATAGATAGATAGATAGATAGATAGATAGATAGATAGATAGATAGATAGATAGATAGATAGATAGATAGATAGATAGATAGATAGATAGATAGATAGATAGATAGATAGATAGATAGATAGATAGATAGATAGATAGATAGATAGATAGATAGATAGATAGATAGATAGATAGATAGATAGATAGATAGATAGATAGATAGATAGATAGATAGATAGATAGATAGATAGATAGATAGATAGATAGATAGATAGATAGATAGATAGATAGATAGATAGATAGATAGATAGATAGATAGATAGATAGATAGATAGATAGATAGATAGATAGATAGATAGATAGATAGATAGATAGATAGATAGATAGATAGATAGATTAATAGATAGATAGATAGATAGATAGATAGATAGATAGATAGATAGATAGATAGATAGATAGATAGATAGATAGATAGATAGATAGATAGATAGATAGATAGATAGATAGATAGATAGATAGATAGATAGATAGATAGATAGATAGATAGATAGATAGATAGATAGATAGATAGATAGATAGATAGATAGATAGATAGATAGATAGATAGATAGATAGATAGATAGATAGATAGATAGATAGATAGATAGATAGATAGATAGATAGATAGATAGATAGATAGATAGATAGATAGATAGATAGATAGATAGATAGATAGATAGATAGATAGATAGATAGATAGATAGATAGATAGATAGATAGATAGATAGATAGATAGATAGATAGATAGATAGATAGATAGATAGATAGATAGATAGATAGATAGATAGATAGATAGATAGATAGATAGATAGATAGATAGATAGATAGATAGATAGATAGATAGATAGATAGATAGATAGATAGATAGATAGATAGATAGATAGATAGATAGATAGATAGATAGATAGATAGATAGATAGATAGATAGATAGATAGATAGATAGATAGATAGATAGATAGATAGATAGATAGATAGATAGATAGATAGATAGATAGATAGATAGATAGATAGATAGATAGATAGATAGATAGATAGATAGATAGATAGATAGATAGATAGATAGATAGATAGATAGATAGATAGATAGATAGATAGATAGATAGATAGATAGATAGATAGATAGATAGATAGATAGATAGATAGATAGATAGATAGATAGATAGATAGATAGATAGATAGATAGATAGATAGATAGATAGATAGATAGATAGATAGATAGATAGATAGATAGATAGATAGATAGATAGATAGATAGATAGATAGATAGATAGATAGATAGATAGATAGATAGATAGATAGATAGATAGATAGATAGATAGATAGATAGATAGATAGATAGATAGATAGATAGATAGATAGATAGATAGATAGATAGATAGATAGATAGATAGATAGATAGATAGATAGATAGATAGATAGATAGATAGATAGATAGATAGATAGATAGATAGATAGATAGATAGATAGATAGATAGATAGATAGATAGATAGATAGATAGATAGATAGATAGATAGATAGATAGATAGATAGATAGATAGATAGATAGATAGATAGATAGATAGATAGATAGATAGATAGATAGATAGATAGATAGATAGATAGATAGATAGATAGATAGATAGATAGATAGATAGATAGATAGATAGATAGATAGATAGATAGATAGATAGATAGATAGATAGATAGATAGATAGATAGATAGATAGATAGATAGATAGATAGATAGATAGATAGATAGATAGATAGATAGATAGATAGATAGATAGATAGATAGATAGATAGATAGATAGATAGATAGATAGATAGATAGATAGATAGATAGATAGATAGATAGATAGATAGATAGATAGATAGATAGATAGATAGATAGATAGATAGATAGATAGATATCCATAATCTTAAAGTGCGGAGGTTATGGTAGGTTCCGTTTTCGAGCGAATTCAGCAAAGTCGGACAGGAATACCGAATGAAGTGTTATCTGTACCCTGTAGATTTGTTTGAAAATCAATATGTCACGATATATGACCGTAAGCAACCACAAGGCCAGTGATTGACCATAATATTTTGGGATTATAAGATAACACTCAAAGTTCAATCGTTAACCCTCATCGTATCTTCAACATCTCTGGTCCCTAGGGCTGAGCGTCACGCAAAAAGGGGCCGACGCAGAAAACGTTACGCAGTCGATGATGACGCCAACAAACGTTTGGCGAAAGAGCTACGGTAGACGTTATTCTGGCCGGATCAGTTGGATTGAAACCATGTTCGACCACAACAAACATATGCGCTACTTCAAGACGTCGCCAGTCAAGTTATACATTGCACAACTCAACGTGAATAAAAAAGACTTGCGGTTCTAGCACTTGGAAATTCTCGGCGAAGCTGCACACCGTAACAGCACCTTCTCCGGCGAGGAGTAAATTGCGATGACGGTAATTTTGTTCGTCAGTTTGAACCTCCCAAGCTAGCAACTTCGTCTGAATAACCACGAAGAATGCGCAATGTGTACTAAACTCACAAAACAAGGTCACAAACACATGTACAACTTAAAATGTATGGGGCAACAAAATTCTGGAAATTCCGACGCCCTATGGATGCTGCTTTGGCACCCTGCAGATACTCAATCATGATTGGTTGTTGGGTCTAGACTTTTGACCTATCAGACTTCACCTTGTTCCGGGTGCGTAAGCGGCCTGAGCTTTAGACCAGTCGCATGCAAATCAGATTTCCTGGATCTAGGGGCGCCTAAGTGTACGAAAAAAGGCGATTTCGGTGTTTAAATACGGTTACCAGAAACTTCGGCAATCGAGTCGCCAGCCCGACGATAATATTAGCGGTCAGGTGATCACTATCGATTTATAGCATCCGAGCTATTAGTCACACCCAACACTGGCTGGAAGAACTGCCTTTTACATAAAACCAGTCAAGTTTCAGTCACTTCAGTGTAAAAAAAATCCGTGAAGGTTTGCGAAGGGATTGTGAGTAAAGTTTTATTTTTGCATACTTGAGGTGATTTGAACTGGAGCGCTGATGCGTATCACTAAATATCTAAAGTTCACTCGGTGCCCAGTTATTCCTTGTTTAAAATCATGGTCGATGGGAGCACGACAAATGATCTTGACCTAACACTACCAAAGTTCTTCAAGATCTTTGTATGGTCCCCGAAGAACACTTTCGACAACATGTGAAATATGCAGAAACGTCTCAAAATGAGAAGCACGCGACAGCGTGCGTTCAAGGAAGCGTAGGATTCCGTAATTAAGCGCCTGATGTCACGTGATATGACACTGTTTGTCATACTGCGACCAGTTCCTCGAAGCTGATGAACTGATGCGAAAATACGACCAAGAAAGCCTTCTGATCATGGCTTTCAGGAAACATTGTAAAACGTATTCAAGTCTACCTATGTACGTTATTCTGTATGCAGGATCAAGTGAACGTAAACAGTTGCATGAATGATTAGCCTGGAACCGGTGATTTAGTTGAGCTGGAATAAAACTGTGAACCTCTGGGTGAAAATCCTCTGTTGGGCTATCCAGACATCTTTGTTGTGTCTAACCTAATTATCGCGTTATAACGTACGAAACCGTCTGTTCATGTAACACCTGTGTGTATCTGGGTTAAACGGTTCAATTAGGCTGCCGAGAGTAAAGTGAAGACAATCTAGCGAGCTTTCTAAAATCCAGTCTTTGAAATGAAGTAAGGATGCCAGCAGATCAGGTCCCCGGTACATCACGTTCCAACATCCCGTATACTTGAACGTGCACAATGCGTTCAACGAATCAGGTAGTATTATTGCGGTCACCTCTGTCAAGGCTCAATAGAGGGTCCAATTCACTAAGTTGTGATCGATCCGCACCCCGTTGAAACCCTAATAACGTTGCTCTTTTATCTTGTTCTCACTGGTGACTCCTCGCTTTGTTTTTCCTCGTTTGCCCCTACACCGCCTTAGTTGTTTTGATATGAACGTTGGCCGTTTTTCACCTTGTCTTCGTTCATCTTGTTTAAGTCCACACGTGGGTTTTACCAAATATGGCCACCTTCTCTTCAATTGGTGTATAAAAGCCCGCTTAATCGCACGATTTGCGTACTATTGATTATTTTCAGTAATCATTTGAGACACGATTTTTTGGATAAACCTCCATTTGGGTGATGCGAAATTTGTGGCTCAACGTGGCCCAACTGAGTTCTGGAAACGAGCAATAAAAATTAGTTTGCAGCAAAATAATTTTGACCTTGACATCAGACATACCAGTCCGATTTGTTTCTAAAACCAACCATTTATCAGAAGTCAGGTTCATCTAACTAAAACAGGCGTTTCCTGTCTTGCAATCAGATGGTAAGTTTTGCGTTTGATGAAATTCACTGAACAGAATGGCTTGAAAATTTACCTAGCGGAACCCAACTCTCTCATAGGTAGTATTGTCCATTTAAATGGATATGATGCGATGAAACAACCAGAGTATGTCTGCGAAATAACCTCATTTGCAAACAAATTTGGCCTTGTGGTAGACTCACCTGGAACCTAGCTGAATCTCTCGTTTTTGACGTTTCCAGACAATTGAATGTGCTGCACCAGGCCGTCTCATGTTTCAATCGCTACGGTATTCGAGATATCGCGACACACGTATACTCGTAATGCACTACTCATAAAGTTGTTGAAAATTCTTCGACAGCCTACGACCAGTTTCGCCCTCCTTGGGGCTCATCAGGTAGGCGGAGTCCCCGGGTTTCCATCAACCTTATGTTCTGCTTGAAACCAAATTGCACGAAATTCGCAAATATACACTCATTTGCAAACTAATTTGGTTTTTCGGGAGACTCACCTGGAACCCAGCTGATTCTCCTGTTTATGATATCTCGAATATCGTACCAAATGAAGCATGAGTGAGCCTGGTGCAATGCCTTCATTTGCTTAAAACATTATAAACGAGAGATTGAGCCGGGTTCCAGGTAATTCCAGGTTCCAGGTGAGTGTGTCGAATGGTAAGCCATGCAACCCGTTATTCCAAACGAACCAGTGAGAATTGTTAGGAAAATCGGCAATTACCGAGACTTCATTGATTCATTTTTTTAATTTTCAATAATTGAATTTGTCAGAAAGTGAGTGTGTTGACTGGGTAACCTTTCAACAACTTGTGGGGAACAGTATTTAATGACGACTGCTGAAGATGGGACAGACCATGCCATTACAGCCACTGAAGTAGCCACTGGCGTGAGTTTAAAATGTGCCCTAAACAGACACCCCCCAACTTGAGATTTTTCTGGTACTGTTTTGTCACTGATATAGCCCTGACGTGTGATTGCACTTTACGTTTAAACGTGCTCGTAATGCACTACATAGGTTATCGTTCAACAGCTAAACACTCCCCTGCTGTCGAACACATTACTTTCGTTCACACTACACTGCTAGCAATCCGTTGTACCGTCCACTGAATGTTTGACACTCCATTTCAGACGTGTTCAAGGTCAAGGTCATTCTTTGACCAGCGTGAGCAACTAAAACAGAACTGTCACATCGAAGCGGGGAAGGTGTATTTTGCATGTCCACTGTTATGTACGCACTACGCCAGATTAGCATAACCTCAAGATTGATTACTTCGATTCCAACATAACAGGTGCATTCAGCATGCGTGTTTTCACCAGTATTCAACCAGTTGGACCTACTTGCTGGGTACACCGACAGCAGACACCAAATCTAATAATAAACGGATGTTCAACAGTATTCTGAAAGATTAAACTTCTGAGAAATGACGCTCCGCGTCAGTTTCGTGGCTTGCATCTACACAACAACTGCCAGCCCATGTATTGACTTTGTACCACAGGGTGACCGGTATAGGTTGGAAGCCATCTTTGTTGTTGGAGGGACAGAAGTTCCGTTCACAGGTTCTCACTATTGTATGGATATGAGGAGGTCGCGAATAGTATATCCGTCGTAGGACAATATATGAGTTCTGTAAGGAACGAATCTAACGCGTCTAGTCTCAAATTTAGTCTCTTTTGGGTGTGTCACAAAAGTACAAACCGCAAGTAGTATCTTTCGAGTACTAATCTGCCCCGTAGTAGCCCTCTCAGAGAGGGACTACTGTAGCAAAAAGATTGAGCACTTTTGTCCGATTCCTAAGTGAACCACGCCAGAACAGTTCAACCAATCAAAACTATATCACGAGGACTGACCGATGGAGTGTTCCTCATTGGAGAAAATCTGAGATACACTTTGTTGCAGAGTCGAAAACCCTCCGAACTGAACGAGAAGCACAAAAATTATCCGCTGGTTGCTGATGTCGGTTTGTGTACAACGTTCGGGTGAGATACTGCGAACGGTGTTTGCAAGCCTGTATCCAGACAAACACTAAACAGGAGACCACTGTTCGAAAACGAATCTTTGTTTCAAACTTGAGACCACCTCAGAATAGTTTAACCTTGGTCAGCCCTTTGTTGCGATCACCCCTCAAACAAGAGGTAGTAGACAAACACTTGAAAATGTGGAGATTCCAAGTCACATAGTGAGCAAACGTGGGTTTATAGTTAAGTCGGCTGCATACTGATATCCAGTGTGAAAAAACGAATTTGTGGGCGGAAGTATATCTAGGAGAGCATACGTGGTTTGGTTCCATGTTATTTTGAAGATGACCGTTTGGTGGATAGGGGACTGTCGCATTCCAACAAGATGCTGAAGTACTGTAATGCCTGCTGAAATGCGGCCTCAGTTGCGAGAACACGTCCCTTGCGAAGGACAATGCACTTTCTTGATGTCGAACAAAGTGAGAAGTTGAGGACATCTTACATCAAGCAACTCAACAGAGGCGTTCAGTACAGCCACTCTTAAATAATGTGGGGGGATTCTGACTGATTTATGTATGCTTTGGAGGAATAACAGGCCCTCTAAATCGTTTTGTCAAGGAAATTAAACAATAAATTAATTCATTTGTCTCTTAATGTCTGTCAAACAGTAAACCACTTCAACCTAGTTCATTTTCAGACCGGTTACTCTCTTTACAATCTTCCTCAGGCTACGAATTCCAGTTTGCTCTATTGAAAAAACGAATATGAAGCGATGGCATTTTATTCGTTTTATGAAATATAGGAAGCACCATCGGATAGCAAAACGATTTTGGTATTGTTCCATTCATATGCCTACTTAATCCGTTCTTTTATTTTTTTTGAAAAAAACGATATCACAGCCCGCGGTAAGAGCCCATTTATTGGCGAATTTGTGCACAAGCTACGAGGCGGATATTTTATTCATTTGTTCGGTGCGATTGATTGATCGATTGACTGATTGATTGACTGACTGACTGATTGGTTGATTGATTGATTGATTGGTTGGTTGGTTGGCTGGTTGGTAAATTGATTGATTGATTGGTTGATTGATTTTTTGGTTTGATTTGATGTGATTTGATTACGCTATTGGACTGTCTCATGTTTAGGATTAGGTGATCAGTTTAGCGTTGATTGATTTTTGGTTTGATTTGATGTGATTTGATTACGCTATTGGACTGTCTCATGTTTAGGATTAGGTGATCAGTTTAGCCGAATGCCACAAAATGTGTGGCATCTCTACTTTATTCGGCGAATATTTCTTCCCCGAAAGGTTCGGCTCACTTCACAAGAGGGGTCAATCACAAACTTCTCGGGGGCGAATTATCTGCTACTCATTTAATTACGCACTACTTATCGATGCCCTGTCTATAAAGAAAGGATTTTGTTCTGGAAATTAGATAACAAAAAGTCAGACCACAGCACAACAAGACAAAGACGGACGAATCAGAAGAGGGGCTTACTTAATGCACCAATCAAATGCTGACAATCGATCTGCACCAAGCAGATCGATAATGGACCAATCAATCTTTCATCAAAGTAAGCTTTAAACAGTCAGTCAGGTTTAGGGATAAAACATTCTTTGGACGCTATATAAGTTATATATAGGCAATATAACCTCAATTACGAGTCAGGAACGATCTGCTTGACAGGAAACTGTAGATGCCTTCTCTCACGATGACGGAAAGCTGGCAGTCTGATAAGAGGTGGAATCTTTTTAGAGCGTTTGCCAGCTTAACTACTACTCTACCGACTTCTGGCCTACCAGTTGACTCCTTTCGTATTTCAATTTCCTGTCATCGCGTGTCTCACTTTCAGCGCCTTAGAGTGTGGAACACGAATATCCAGTGATTAGAAATCGGCTGAAATTTCAGAGTACTCATTCTTCACAACAAACAAACGCCTCATGAGGCACTGTCAAACACCAAACGGTTTGGACCAGCCAACAGTTGGTGATCCCATGTGGATTAATTCAGGACAGCCTTGTATAGCAACGCTTGGGCGCTGTCGGTGCTACTCGCCTTCCAGGATGGGGACCGCGTGATCCTCACTGTGCCTGGTTGGAGACATTACAACATATGGCTGCCAACCGATTTCAGTGGCGTTGTTGTTGTCAGTTTCTATCCAGATTGTCCGAGTCAATGTCTGGAGGTGTTGGCACCCCGGAATGGTTGTGTTGAGCTAGCACCTTTTCTTTACACCAAGGCTCTCAAATAAATCATGGTTGTACGGCAGTCAAGCATCGGTGTTGAACACTGATGTCATGCTGTCGATGATGCTAATGATGATGATGTATAACAACCAAGTGGAAATTTCAGTTTGGATGATGGAACCTCTGTCGTGTTTTTTTCGGCGACAAAATCCAAATTTGTTTGTCTAGTGGGAATAAAAAAGACAACTGCGTGCGTTTTACGGCATAAAAGGAGGGAAATTGGGTGTTTTAGGGGACTGGTCCTCCTGCCCCGATGATACTTCCAGGGCGCCCGGAAGATGGGTCTATATTGATAAATGTGTCAGCGGAGAAATATAATTAGCTACTGCGTCATCTGGATAAAGCTTAGCTCGATAGCATTTTTCCAGAGTACTCATTAAGGCAAGAGCGGTTGAGAGAACAAAACGCTCCTCCGGAACAAGGGCTTGTCAAGTCAAGGAGCAACAAAAATTGTGCAACAATCCTCCTCAGAACTCGCTTTTCAAACGATGAGAAGCAAATCCGTTAGTTACCCAACTTTTCTTAGCGAAGTCAGCCGCCAACGACTTATTCTTCGGGCCGAAATTCACCCAGGTGACTTTCTAGGTCAAAAGCTACTTATAAGTGGCCGACGTCAGTAGAAAGAAGGTGTGTATATAAGCCATTTTGCTGGTAATTCATTATTCCTGATCTGCCTGAAGTTTTCTTTATTTTAGTCAAACCAATTGCCAGTTTCTCACTGGCACCCAAGAGCGATCCGAATTAAAATCGTTTCCGAGGTTCAGCTCCAGTTCTGAAATGATGCAGGTCAGCTGTTCTAGAGTTCGGTTGTCCATCGTCTGTCTAACGCAGCTGGTAGCATCTTCAAGGTTGATAAGACCCTTGTTCGACTAAATGGCTGAATTTGCCTGTCTCTTCGCACGGGGGGCGTCACAGAAGGCTTGCACTTAGCTGAATTTGGTGCTTCTCTCAAGCTGTTTGTTGG